>NC_088932.1:50082500-50167500 GCF_038396675.1 Hydra vulgaris
TTTGTATGTATATATGTATGTATGTAAGATATGTATATATATATATATATATATATATATATATATATATATATATATATATATATATATATATATATATATATATATATATATATATATATATATATATAGATATATATATATATATATATATATATATATATATATATATATATATATATATATATATATATATATATATATATATATATATATATATATATATATATATATATATAGAACCCTTAGATGTTGTCCGAAAGTTTTTTCGATATTTTGTTGACAAAAAGTAAAAATTAAAATGCAAGACCGGAATTTTTTTTTTTTAATAATGATAGACTGCCTGCCCCAACCAAACCCCTAGTCGATGTAGCAGCACTCCCTTGCGGGTCAGGCTATTTGTCAGTCGATGTAGCAGCACTCCCTTGCGAGTCAGGCTACTTGTCAGTCGATGTAGCAGCACTCCCTTGCGAGTCAGGCTATTTGTCAGTCGATGTAGCAGCACTCCCTTGCGAGTCAGGCTATAAGATAGTCGATGTAGCAACACTCCGCGCATGATTTACAGTAAAAAAAATAAAAATAAAAACATTTTATTAAAAAAAATAAAAATAAAAACATTTTATTAAAAAAAATAAAAATAAAATCATTGTTTATATTGTTAAAAACATTCAAAATGTTATAAAAACATTCAGAATGTTTTTAAAAACATTCTGGTCAATTAAATTTGCGTTTTTGTGGTTTTTTTAAAAAACGATTAATTTGTAATTAAATTAATGGTTTTTACTTTCGTCCAACACGGAAATGTTGGACGAAAGTCAAAAGTAATTAAAAGTGACGTATGTGTTGGCGTAAGAATCACTTTTTTCCTTCCGCTCTTCCTAAAGCCAACAAACTATAGAACTATATATATATATATATATATATATACCTGAACAAAACTTTAAAAAACGGTTATGTCCAAAAGAAAAGTATAAACAAGATGTTTTTAATAAAATATTTGAATGTGTCACTGTTGCAGTAGAAGATAGATTTAATGCTTTTAATGCTTGAATTGCACCTTTTAGCTTTTAATTTGATGTTAAAAAGCACTCAGGTTCATCAAAAAATCTCTTTCTTTTTCTTACTCTTGAAGCAGATTCAGCTGCAAAACTTTCTTCTACCTTTAAAAAAAAAGCAAGTTCTTGTGCAATACACACAGCTGAGTCAATTTTTTCCTGTTTGTAATTTTCCTTAAAAAGATTAATCGTTCTTTCCATTGTTTTTGAAGCCTCTGAAATATTCGTTGAAGCTGATTGAAGTTGTTTGCTAAATAAATTAATTTCGAATAAAACTTTATGCCAAATTACAATCGAACACAAAAAATCAAAGCTTGTTATTTTTAAAGCAATAGACTCCGCTGTGATTTTTGCAATTGTTTCATTAGCGGTTTTGGCCGCATCTTGCAATGTTTCATAAATTTTTGGCATTTCAAATTGAAGAGTTTTCAAAGCATTGATGTGGCTTTCCTATCTTGTATCACTTAACGGTTTAACTGGTAAAGATGAACACTTTGGTTGCAATCTTTTTGTTGAAGCAGAAAAAAAATTGTATACTTGATCAATTATATTGAAAAACATAGCAATTTTGGGTGAGTATCTCACAGAATTAACAACTACTGAATTTAATGTGTGACTGCAGCATTAAATATAAACCGCTCAGCTGTTTTTTTTTAAGAATAAAAGCCTGTACACCATACCTTACGTCTTTCATATTTGCACCATTGTCATGGGTCTAACCTCTTATGTTTTTCACTGACAAACTATTTTTACCAGAGAGTCAATTATCTCATTTAATAATTCAAGTCCTGTCGAACCTTCAGTTGAGTGAAACCAATGAAAACTTTTATTTATGTGAATTTCGTTCTTATCCTCTACATCAACATATCGAACCAGCATTGACAGTTGCTCCTGGTGACTGATGTCTGGTGTACAATCAACAATAATTGAAAAATAAACGAACTTTTGGATATTTGAGCAAATTTTGAATTTAATGGATTTGCAAATCATGTCAATGATTTAATTCTGAATAACTTTTGCCAGATTGTGCACAGAATTTGTTTTTTTTTATTATCTTGATAGACTTTGTCACAAGAGCCTCTGAGTGGCAGATTTTGCTTTGCGATCATAAAAGTTAGGGAAATCTTCTCATAACGTTGTCCCGATGTTCTACTTCTTTAATTAAGTTTTTATCCAAAATTTTATCAATTAAAGTGCCTTTTTGTTATCTATTTTTCAGATCCATTAACTTGCTGTAGCAGTCAAAATGATTAAGGACTTTTTCGTACCTTTTTAAAACTCGGGAAATATGGCGTCTACCATTACCACCATTTTGGCGTTTTCTTAAAACTCCCAACCTGAAAGTTTTCTTTTCTCCATTATTTCTTTTAAAAGAAATCAATAAATCTTATATAATTTTACAGCAATAGTTAGATAACTTTATATCAAAATAAAAAAAATAATTGAAATTCTGAAATAAGACACTTTGAAAACGAAAACAATTTAACGTAAAAAAACTACTTTTAAAGTTTTAATTTCTTAATAAATATATAAAGAAACGCTTTTTTTATTTAAAACGCTTTTCTAAAATTATTAGTTTAAAACACAAACGCTTTTTTGAAGAAATGTTCGCCTTTCTTTAGAAATTAATTTCGATCCAATAATTCTTTTCCTTATTTAAAATTAGTTCATTTTTGCGCCGTTGTCACGTTAAGTAAGTAGATCGTTATATAAGTAAACAAATAGTCAAGTCATTTTTTGGCGCCTAAAAAGCCGAATTTTAAAACGCCGAAAAACCGAAATACCGAAAAAAATGGCGTAATAATAGACCTGCGGTAACCGTAAAAAAAGATAACGAAAAGTTAAGTATCCCCCGGATTTTTTATTGAGCATTTATAAATGCAAAAGTTTAAAAGGACAGACGCTAAAGCCAAATTTGGCTTTCGCTTCTTTCTTTTTAAACTTTCGTAATAAAAATTATTTTTTATAAAATTATTTTTAAATTTATTTACTAATTCCATATTTAATCGAATAGATTTGCGCAAAAATTGTTAACTAATTAAATTTTGAAAACTTTAATCGGAGTTTTGATAATGACCACGGTGACCCATCAAGCAAGCGAATTCTCACAAAAATAATTATAAAAAAGCTGTGTTAAGAAAAAGCCCATCGTTTCTGGGTAAGAGAACCTACCGGTACACAACAGGAATTTTAAGCAAGCTTAGTCTTCATGCAGAGAACATCTCTTGTGATATGAATTCTTGTTACACGAAGTTGAAAAATATTGTCTGTTTAACAAGAAAAAAATTCGTATAAAATGAATCCTTGCACACTGTGGAACATTGACGCTAGATATCTTAGAAGGTCCTCGCCAATAACTAGCGTCTTCTTTATATCTTTTCAAAGCTATTGTGAGCGATATTAAACAGACCAAAACATTTTGAAACATTGTAAATTACAGAACAAAATGTAGCTTTAAGCTTTTTTGGTCTCAGTTCCAGACTTTTGAAAGAGTTTTTATATATCCTAGCAATTAATCAAATCAATTATTTTATTGACCAGAAAAAAGTAAACTAGTTTTAAAGTACGCTGGAGATTAGTTAATAAACCATCTTCGCAGTACTTACTCAAAAAGATTTAATCAAAAGATTAGTCACCTTGAGTATGCTCAAAGGCTTTAGAACTGCACACTTGACAACAAACATTTGTAGAAAATTAAGGTAGCTTTTTGTTAGAATTCATTTATGTTTTAGAATCTAATGAAAAAAATGTTTTATTATTAGTAAGGTATCAAAGAAAAAATGTTGAGCGCTGTAAAAAAGAATGTATATTAAATGCTGTTATTTTGCTCATATGAGCAGTGGCGGTTTAAGTCAACAGAGAGACCTAAACAGTAAACGGAACTGCGCTATATTCAAAATTTTGGCAGGACGACCCTTTCTTTTAAGTTGCCAGTGACTTAAAAGTTTTTTTTAGTTTTATTACTTAGTTAAGTTTCTCCAAAAGGTCCTAAAGGTCTTATCACAGAACACAGCGGAAGACAGGGTTATCCAGAAAGTTCTCTTCCCTTCCAATGACGGTTATTGAGCTAGAGCCGGCATGAAACCTCCTGGTTCTGAGTCACAACTCTTATCACTGCGCCACGGCTGCTGTTTATTAAAAGCCACCTTTAATAAAAATTTATTTTCATTTTGTCTAAAAATGATGACAAATGTTATCATTTTTAGATGATATGCTAACAAATATTATAGGGTTTCCTAATATATCAAGCATTTTTCTGAGTTAATATTTAGATATCAATTTCTTGATTTTTTGTAACTAGAAAATATGCATTTTTACCATGTTTAGGTGATTTTCTCGGGACAATTCCTTACTCAATCAACCTAAAACAAGTAAGATTTATACTGCCACGCAAGAGATTACTAAAACCA
Organism: Hydra vulgaris; assembly: GCF_038396675.1. NCBI lineage: Eukaryota > Metazoa > Cnidaria > Hydrozoa > Anthoathecata > Hydridae > Hydra > Hydra vulgaris. The sequence goes on from NC_088932.1 coordinate 50,086,966, forward strand.
TAAATGTATTTCTATGTAGTCTCTTGTTTTATGTAGTGGTGAGGACAGGGCCGACGGAAAAAAAGTAAGTTATTAAACAATAATATAATAATCAATAAATATATTTTAAAGCTCTATCGTTTATAAAAATTTAAAATTTTTAGAAATAAAAGCAAATATACAATACGAATTTAAAAAATATTGGCTGTACCCTCATATTATATTATTGAAATGAAAAAAAAACGAATGAACTGCAAAAGAGTAAGAAAACCTAATTTACTATGCGAAACATAATTTTTTATTTTGAAACAAAAAGACTGATATTGTTACATTAATTATGCACAACATATAATACACAACCAGTCATATAATAAAAACAAGCATTCATCTGATCATTTAAAAACTTAATTACCATATACATAAGTAAAACCATCTTTCATCAGGTAGATTTTACTACGATCTGAATTTATTATAGAGCAATGACTATCAGTTTCTTCAATGAATTAAAGGTTAGAAAATAATTTCAACCGTTGAAGACTAAAACTGTTTTTTTACTATTGAATAAATTGGATTGAATCTAAATGATTGAGTTTAAAAAAATTGTTAAAACAGCAATTGTCAAATAAAAATTAATGCCAATTTTATGCCTTATAAAGTAATAATATATAAAATTAATGCCTTATAAAGTTTTGGGTTTGGGCAGGGGTTAAAAATGCCATTTTTGATATTTAATGACATCGATTTCTTAAAAGTGATTTTTTACAACCCGATGCCTTTTAAGACGTTAACCAGTTTTGCAGATCAGGAATTTGTAACATTACAGTATCATCAAGAAACTAAAAAAAGTTAAAGACGAGATTTGATCAAATTTTCAACTTTTTAGAGGATAATAGAGGATTTTAGAAGAGATTTTTTAGAGGACTTTGACTGCTTTGACAGCAAAACTCACTTTGACAGCTTTTGATAATATAATGCAAAAGCTGAAAACTTTAAACAAAAAAAAAATACTAAAAATTTGTCGAATTTGTTGTTGAAACTGTTTACATTTGTAAACAATCGAATTAAAATCTTGAATATATAACAAATTTTTTTGTTTTTAGTGTGCAATATATTATTTTTTGTCTTATAATAACTTAATAACTTCCTTTTAATACTCAAAGAGTCCTGATTCTTAAAAAATTCCTGATGTATATAAGTTTTTTTTCCAGTTTTAATAAAGTATTGAACTTCATATACAAAGTCTATTTTGTTTCTAAACAGTAACAAATTCTCCTCTTGCTAGACAGTTTTAATATAATAATTTGATTAGAACATATCTTTTTTTATAGACAGCACTTTCCAAAACTCAAAGCTTCTCCCAATGCTTGCATTCCTTGTCAATTTTCAAAAAAAAAAAAAAATTAGTATACTTATAAAGACTTCATTGAATAATATCAATAAAGTTTCTTTAACAAACTTTTTTTAAACAAATTAAAGTTTGCAGCTAAACTAACTACTCTATATTTACTGTCAATAAAATAAATGTTTAGCAATCGTTTAAAATTCTAAAACTATTAAAATTGGAACTTTCAGAAATTCTTTCTAACATTTTTAATACCTCTTTCTCAAGTGGTGTTTTCCCAGAAAACTTAAAAACTACCAAAGTTATATCTATTTTTAAAACTGATTCAAAACTATTTATGCCAAACTATAGGCCAATTTCGCTCTTCTCAAACATTGATAAAATTCTTGAAAGGGTAATATTTAACCACTTATATGAATTCTTCAATGGAAAAAAACTGTTTTTTGAATTACAATTTGGTTTTCAAACAAACTACTCTACATCACTTGCTTTACTAAGTCTAACAGAAAAAATTAAAGATTCTCTGTATGAAGGAACGTTTGGATGTGGTATTTTTTATCAAACTTCAAAAAGCAATTGACGCTGTAGATGTTGACATCCTACTTTATAAGCTATCCTACAATGGTGTTAAAGGAGTTTCAAACTCCTGGTTCAAATCTTTCCTTACTAATAGAACTCAATTAGTATCCATTAGTGGGGTGAGCTCAAATGTAATCGATATCAAAGAAGGTGTTCCTCAGGGATCTGTCCTTGGCCCTTTGCTGTTTCTTATATATATAAATGACATGTCTAAATATATAAAATTTTGTAGAATCCTTTGCAGATAATACAAACCTTCTCTATTTTAATAAGCCCATAAAAAAAATCAACAAATACGTTCACTCTAAAAAACTGATTTAATATTATTAAAAAAGTCATCACAAAAAATTAGACCAGCAGCTCAAAATTAAATTTAATGGGAAAAGCTTTGGTGCAAAAAATGTGTAAACTACTTTGGTATAAAGCTAGACAATAGCTTAGCCTGGACTTATAAAGACATCTCTAATAAGTTGAATTCTGTCAAAGCTAAAACATTTCATACAACAAAAAACTTTAAAATCTATTTACTATGCTTTTTTTCACTCTCACTACATATTGTTTCACTCTCACCACATATTGTTATATCACATTTTGTTTTCATGGAATCAAAACATAAGTGAATCGCCTATTAATCATGCAGAAAAAAGCAGTAAGGGTTATTAAATTTCTACCAAAAAATACCCATACATTCACACTTTTTAACGCACTACAAATTTTAAAATTACATGATATAATCAAAATTGAAAATTGTTTATTTATTCACAGCTGTCTAAACAAAAAGCTACCTCAAATATTTAATAAATGGTTTACTCTCTGCGGTGCAACTAGCTGTCAACTCACAAGAAAATCTTGTAGAGGTGCACTAAGTGTGCAAACATATAATAAAAAATCCTTCAGTAAACATTCCTTTAAATACTCTGCATTAATGGACTGGAATCAACTTTAATAATAAAATAAATCAAAAACAATCCCTCTTTTCCCTTCTTTACAACATTAAAAAATATGTCCTCAAAACTAAACTAAAATACTAATTGCTACATCAAGATAAATAAAAACAACAATTGTATCACTGGTGATAAAAAATATATCACCATAGAAGATATACAAGATATAAATATGAATGTCGACTAATTGCAACCTATTATTTATTTGATTTGATTTGTTTATGTTTTGTTTTGTTTATGGTCGCTCTCCCCTATTTAGCCAGGCTATATGAGAGTGAACCATCCAGAATGTAGACTCTGTATATATTTTTATAATTTATAACATGCTTATGTAAAATATCTATATATCTGGTAAATATATAGCTTTTTATTGTTTCAGCTTATTTAAGGAAAACATGGCTGTTTTCCTCATATAAGTAAAGTAAAGTACTTGAGGTATATCAAACTTATGGATCAACCATACTATTGAAACAGGCATACTTTAAATATTATTTTATATCATGTAAATAAAAATTTTAAATTAAAAAAAGCTAAAAAGAGAAACTTTAAATTCTTTAATTTCTAATTTTTCTGTTAAAAATTAAAACTAACGCAGATTAAAAAAACACAGATTAATTAATCTTTAATCTGTGTTAACTAACACAGAATAAAGAAACAAATAGAAAAAATTAACAACAAAAAATTTACTCTTGCTGTGATAACAGATTTTTCTCTTAATGTGCATATTTAACATAAGTGACAGGCTTTTTCTTATTGTGCAGATTCCACTAAACTTACTTAATTGCTGTAAATCACTCTAATTTCGATGTACGATACACAGATGCCATAGCAATACAAAACTTATTGCTACACTATTTTTTTAATTCTATATGAATTTTATAATGAAATTCAAAACAATTTAAACATTTCAAATATTTTAACACATTCAAAATAATTTTTAAATTATTTTGAATGTGTTAAAATATTTAAAAACATTAATGCGGCTGTTGACGGTTTTTTATTGCTTTCATTCCGTTTTTTATCCAGTTTCTCTTATAAGGTTTTTCGGCATTTCGGCGTTTCGGCTTTTTAGAATTCGGCGTTTTAGAAACTCTCCATTTTTTGTTAACCCGAGAAGAACTAATTAAGAAAAAACATACGTTAACCAAACTAAAGCAATTACTTTGTCATGCGAATTATTTTTATTTTACGGCGTTTTTATAGTGAATATTTAACTCACAGTGTATATTCTAGTCAAAATTTATATCATTATAGAATAGTATGACAAGATACATGTTTTTAAGAAAAAGCTTTATTTTTTCTTAGATCACCCACTGGATAAGTATGCTAAAATGAGACATGGTTTAATGATATCAAATAAAATAGTTATAAAACAGTCATCTCACGACCAAATTTACTGTATTTCTAAATAAATTAACTGCACATTTTTGCAAAATGTTTCACGTTGTTTCACGCTTAAACCTAACACGCTTTAACCTAATCACGCTTAAACCTAACAATTGAAAAAGTTTGTGATCAGTAAATACGCAAGAATATTTAATTAAAGAAGATTTAATTAAAAAAAAAGCTCTCACTAACAATTAAGCTTTTCGATTTAGAGTATTGGTACTTGAATGTACGCAGATAAATATTAAGGAAAGTATTCTAATATTTTCGCAGCAAAAAGAAAAGAAGAGAGTTTATAAACTCGTGTCTAGCCTTTTTTGTGTGTGTGTGTGTTAATTTACCTACTTTAGTTGTGGCTACAACCCTCTCTTAACTCTATAACTTTAAAACACAAACCATGACGAGCAAGGCCCCTATGCGGAGAAACAAATTAAGCGCGGTACTACCAGGGACGTGGTGGTGATCGAACTCAGAACTTCTTGATTGACGGGCGTTATTTGACGATTTTAGCAGTGTTATGTATATAGCACAATAATAATAAAATGTAAGCTAAATTTAGTTTACTATTTCTTACTATGTTTTAAATAGAAACGACATTAAAGAATTTACACACTCCATTCCAAACTAAAACTTTATTTTGAAAATAAGATCAAAATATCCTTACACAATATAAATAACAAAATAAAATAATATGGTTTTTAAGTCCTTTTGTAAAAATTTACTTTGGTTCAAGTTTTGGCATTTTTTGGATTTACGGAACCGTTTTTTCGGCCAAATTCTGTGACACACTTTTTCAAGTTTGTTGAAAAGTTGCATGGTATGAACTTTTTTTACTCTGTTATTTTTCAGAAATATGTATCATCATAGATATTTTTTGAATACTAGAATTATGGAACTTTAATTTTGCATGGGTTGGGTTGTATTTTATGTGCGTAGACTAATTAAGTGAAAAACGCAATTTGCATATTGCGATTTAAAAAGTAAATAATAAGTTCTTCTGTTTCAAAAGTATTTTCGAACAAAAGAGTTTGAATAAATTAAGAAATTAATAAAACTTTGTACAACGTTTATTAAAAAGATGAAACCTAAAATTTAAGGAGAGTTTATAAAAATAATGTTATTTAAACTTTTACACCTCATTTTTATCGCGCTTTTTTAATTATAAAATGCCATAAACCACGAGCATTTCGTTCGTTCAAATATTTGAAAAATACTAGACGCGTACAAGGAATAAACCTGGTATGTATAAATACAAATGGTATTTAAATCAGAGCCATAGCCTGATTTAAACACCGTTTCTTTAAAGAAGGGAGCACTTTTTCAAGAGGCGCCAAAAATAAAATCAAAATAAAGGCCCCTCTCCCTCCCGCCATGCATACTTGCCTGGTTTAAATGGGTTTTACTAAAAACTCGTTTATTTATTTTAAAATAGTATGTGAAGACACTAAATTATGGAAAAAATATTAAACAATATTTGCGTTTTTAAATCACAAATATTTTTCATAAGAGTTAATTGTTTTCAGCAACATGTCATCTTTTTCAATTTTTTCTGCAAATTCTGAGCAGTTATATTTTCTTAAATTAAATTTAACGAACAAAATAGCTGCCAAAGTTTTCATTGTAAGTTGGAATTTCCCTTCCGTCTATATATAATTGGCAATCGAAAACAATCGCTCTACGGAAGCGTTTGTACCTGGCAAACATAAAGAGGCTTCCACCAATTTTAACAAATTATTATAAGGAACGTGATTATTTTCGAAATGAGAAAAAATTTTAACCCATCGCTTGGCACATTCAACATACTTTGAGTTCCATGAAGAAAACTTTTCCTTTGTGCAATATAAATTAGTTCTCCTAATTTTGTCAAACAATTCTTTGTCATCTAATGTGATTTCTATTGATTTGTTCAAAAAATTTATAGTTTCAATAGTTTCAATCCACTTAACTTTACAGTTAAGTAAAAACCATTTAAAAACTTCAACCGGATTAAAGTGACGCGTCTACTTATCTATATACTCAAGACACTGTAAAAAATGTCTACTTCTTTCAGAAATTGGTTTTTCAAATGATGACTACTTTCTTCGGTTACTTGCAAATACTGTCGACAGCATTTGCACAAAAAAATTCTACCTTTCATGGTAAGACATGTCTTACCATGAAAGGTAGAACTTTTTTTTTCTTCTCTAGATTTTATCTGGTCTTTCAAATCTTTTTATACAACGGCAACTTCAGCAGCAGAAATATCATCTTTTTCAATCTTTTTTTACCGTGTTATAAAAAGCATTGGCTTGACTGTGAACAAAAAACAATACTATTTCACCCATTTCGTTATTGAAAAAGTCAAATAAAAGTTTCGGACAATTATCTAAGCTTAAAAGTATGATCTTATTGGCTGATATAACTTAAGCATCTTTCGATAGCTGGAAGTAAGGCCAACCAACGAACGTTTGAAAATTCTATCAATTTTTGATATTCCACACCGGTCTCGTTGCAGAAATTTTCTAAACTAGAAACTCGAACAATGAAACGGTAAAAAAATAAATAAATCTGAGGAATAATTATCTCCACACCACTAGATAAACAACCAGATTTATTGCGTTTGATAAAATATGAGCATTGCAACCGACACCAATGATTTCACGGTTTAGCTTAACGATTAATTTTTTATGAGTATTGTTATTACCATTTCGTTTTAAACCTCCGAAATTGTTATTGATGTTATCTGCAGAAATAGCCAAAACTTTTGAAGATGTATTGTTAGCACTAATGCAATTAAAGATAACTTTTGATAAAATATCTGATGTTTCTCCATTTACACAATCCATGTTAATCAGCTGAATTTGCACTCCCTTTTAACATCAAAATAACGAGCCAAAATTGGATACATTTTAATGTCCTTATGGTTTGATGCATCAGAAAGAATTGACACAATGCTTTTAATAAAGCATTTTCTGAGCTAGTTTCACAATATTTCTTGAACACATTTACAATTATTGCTTCACATTTTGTATGCGCACAGGCAAATCTTGGATTATAAAATTTCTTAATTAGCCTTGATGTACAATCAGCACTTCTAAAGCTATGGTTGTGTTTTGATTGTGTGGAATGCAATTGCTCCTCCTTGAATGGCTAATATTTTTTCATTTTTTCCAAAGCTCTGACTCTTCATCAACTTTGTGATTTTGTTTGACGATATAGAAGCATCCAATACCATTTTGTGTTTGATAGATTTGCAATGATCTTCAATTGCAGACCGTCTATGTCAACTAATGTCAAATAGGCTTTGACAAATGGTACATTTGAGGAGCTCATCTTTGATCTGCGTTAAGAAAGGAAACATTTTCTTTAAATTATCATTAAATGTGTTTAACCTTCTCTTCTTACTACTCATTTTTTGAATTTGATGTATAAATAGTTATAAAAACCTTAAATCACTTATTTTTATGAACTTTTCATTAAAATAAATCGCAAAGCGTTAAGCGTTATTTACAATAATTAGGGGAAAAAGACATTACGAGGCAAATAAAATTTGCGTAAAACGAGCACATTTTCTTTATTGCAGGTTGAAAAATCTTTCGAATTAATTTTTCTTCTCTAATGAGAATTTTGATAACTTTTTTTTTTAATGTTTACGGAAGTTTAATTCATTTAGTTTCGTGTTTTATAGTTAAGTTTATTGGAATTTTAGTCATTTTGTTTTTTAACTATATTTTAGAAAATTCATTTAAATAATATTTTTCTTTCAAATAATATTTTTTGAAAGAATTTTATTTGCTTTTAACGCGTACAAACCCCAAACGCCCAAAACTACAGTCAAACGCTTAACGTACGCACCTTAACGACGTACAGTTTAACAATACTATTTTCCAATATTACTTGCAGTACAAGCAATTTATAAACGCTTTAGAATTTGAATTTAATCTTAAAAACTTTGAAAATACCAAACATTAAGTTTACGGAGACAAAAAAAATTATCAAATATTTCAAGAATGTTTTCGAAGCGTCAGCAAGTTTTCGTATATTTTAAACTGGATATTTTAAAAATTAAAAAGCTAAAATTTTTTTTTTTTTTTTTTTGGTAACAGGGCAATCTCATTATTATTATTATTATTTTTTTATTATTATGTATTTCGCCGATAAGAAAAGTTTACAAGTTTATGCAATACAAATATATAAATACATGGCTGGGGCAAGAAGAAGACAAGTTCTGTCTTATCACCCTTTAAATAAAAATGTCAATAATAAAATACAAAACAAAGTTAAATAAACGTTAAACAAAACGTCGCGTTAAAATAAAATAACGATAAATAAAAACTAAAAAACATTTTACGCTATATTACAGTGTGATATTTCCAAAAGTATACGAAGATTTTTTAATTATTTAATTAAATTTTTTTTTTCCTAACTGGTTATAGATTTATAAATCTTTTGAATTTAAATCATAAAATAACAGATAATACACGAACAACAAACAAACAAACAAAAAAACATTTTTAAAAACATTTTTAGTATCTTAATGTGTCTTATATATATGTAAAGTTTATTATATCAGATAAAAAACAACGTCATAATGTACAAATTGAAATGTATATAGAACAGGGGCGTGGTGGCCCAGTACGAGGGTACGAGTACTTGTACTGGGCCCTGCATCTGGCTCAGGAGACTGGGCCCCCAAAAAAAAAACTGGGCCCCCAATCCTCAAAGAGAAAAAATTACTTTAGTTCTATAAATTTCTATTAGAGCATTTTTTATAACATTTTACTTAATTTGCTTTCACGTCTGTTTGTTTGTTTGTTTGTTTATTTGTTTGGTGTCCACGCAAAACAAACACTAGGTCAGCAGTAGAAATACGCTAAACTCTAGTTTGGCGTAAATAAAAAAAATTGTTAAGAAAAGTAATTAAAACAAACAAAAAACAAAAAACTTTGTTTAGCGTAAATAAATAAAATCACTGTTGAATAATAATAACAAAAAACGTTGTTGACCTGAAGTTGATAGATTTTATACTGTAAAAGAGTAAGTAATGCTTTAATACTTTACTTATAAATAGTAATTAAAAATAATAATTAAAGTTTTTAAAGTAAATAAGTAAAAAAAAAAAAAATCTTATCAACGTAGAAATATAACGAAGAAAGCTAAATATAAAAAAGAAAGCTGAAAACTGAAATTAATCGATTAGCATGTCTTGCTCGAAAAAGAGAACGGAAATTTCATGCTAGAGCAAAAGAAACAGCTGAACAACGAGCATCTCGGCTAAAAAATCGAAGAGAACGATATGTTAAGACAAAGGCGGGTGAAACAGAAGAAGGTAGACGCAGACGTATTGCTAAACGAAAAGAATACCGAAAACAAGCATTATAATGACGAACGATTAAGCAATGTTCTCCTCTTTTTCTGATGAAATTAACCATCCCATCAACAGAAAAAAGATAAAATTGTTATTGGAAAGTTCAAAACAATAAATATATAAAATGCATGAATTCATTTACTTTGCATTGATAAATATGGTTAATATATGTTTGATAAATAAAATTGTGTGTTTAATGAATTTTTGTTATTACTTTTATTTACTGCTACTCAATATGCTCCAGTCCACTCCCTATCGGCCCATGGAATTTATAAATAGTACTACTATAATAGTACTACTATAGATTCTATGGACCAATAGTAGTTATAGCTCAAACGAACGATACCAATGCCCTGGTTTCTATCATAGGACATATTTTTAATTTTATATTTATTTATGTTTCAGGTGAAATAAAGGAAAAAAAAAGAAAGAAGCAACATGGAAATACAAATCTGGTGTTGAAATAAAAGCTCAAAAACGACAACATGAATTGAAAGCAGCTAGTAATGACCCAAAACAATTAAAGTTAACGGCAGGTTTCGCTTCAATGCAAGTGCCACAAATACAGAGAAAAGCTGGACATCCTTTGCAGCAACAGAGAATGTAGAATTAACACCAACATCCATTGTGAATATCACAAGTAAGCCTTTTATTGAAACAGAGCCAATAACAGAGATTAGTGACCAATGTACAAGAAACAGACAATAATCAAGATGTCATAATTCCAGCAGATAAAAGAGCAGAACTATAATATTCAGAAATATTCAGAAACCGAAACATTACTGAAACTGAGAGAGTGACTGTAGAAATAGGTAATTATGAAGTGCCTGTAACTGCAACGGCGGACCTAACTTTATCAGAAAAGATTATCAGAAGCAACCAAACAAAGTTGTAAATGTCAATGAAAATGATTCAGTTAAATTTCTAAAGCTAAAAAATGCAAAGATGATTGATAAAAAGCAATTTATTGTATTAGGGCCAAATCAGCCAACAAAACATTTAAGGTTATCTAAGTATTACTATGAATCAGTTAAAGTTAATGACAATGAAATTGTGCAGAAAAGTTCAGGCTCTCTCTATCACTAGAAAATTTTTTTTCATTGTTTGTTTATGCTTTGGATTGAGAGAGGACACAAATTCTTTACGTGATGGGTTTGATAATTGGTCTTAAGTCACATCATAACAAAGCATTGCACCCAGAAAAACCATCGAAATGCTGCTGAAGCTATGGTTCATGCATTATTAGACTCCACAATTGATGAAATATTAAATATTGAAACCATGAGACATATGAAAAAAAAAGTAAAGAAGCGGAGAAACTACATCAATACATAATTCGAGTTATTGATGCTATTCGGTATTTGATCGCAGAGAGTATTTCTCTACGTGGAAATGAGGAAGCCAACTTTTACAATGACTCTGAAAAAAGTGAATTCTTTCAATGTGGTGTAGGTAAATTTCTAAATTTGTTATATTTACTCAGTATGATGAGGTGCTGAATGAAAAACTTTCAAATATTCGCAGTACTCAAAAACAATCTGCTGGAAGGGGTGCTAGAATTACGGAACTTTCTAATTATACACAAAACAAGCTAATTCATACTATGACACAGATAGTCAAGAATGATATTTTAGAAGAAGTAAATAACTCAGTATTCTTTTCACCATCAGCTGATGGCACCAATAATATTATACTCTGTGAGCAAACTTCTAAGGTATTACGTTATGTTACGCTTGCTGCAGAAGAGGCCGTTGTAAAGGAACATCTGATTTCAATGGTTGAAACTGAATCAACTACTGGTGAATGAATAAGAGAAAAAATCAAATATGAACTCAAATCAAGTAACGTAGATATTCAAAAGTGTGTGGGTATGTCTTTTGATGGTACGAGCAATATGCAAGGAATAAACAAAGGAGTTGCAACACACTAGAAGCAGTGTTCTCCCATTACAATAAATATTTATTGTGGATTTCATTGCACAAATCTGGTTATGAAAGCTTGTGCAAACTTTTCTGTTGTTTCTGTTAACTTTTTTGGAACGGAAAACAAGCCTGGCAATGTGCAGAAATTAAAGACTTTTCTATACAGAAAGTCAAGGAAACGAAATAATATATTTAAGAAGTGCAAATCTCTTTTTGAGGATGTGAATCAGTCTCTTTAACTGGTTGCTACCCACAGTGTTCATTTCAGTTCCTTAAAAAATACTACAGTCCGACTGCTGACACTATACCCTGCAGTAATCGATTGCCCTGAACAAATTTCAAATGACATAGAATTTAAAATGAATATTCGAAGTGAAGCACAAGGTCTTTTAGCCAGATTTTAGTCATATGAAACAATTGTGACTTTATGTCTCTTCAAAGAAATTTTTACTTTTTATTTTATAATATTCTTCAAGAAGAAACACTTGGTTTTTCCATTGCTATAATGTCTGTTGATGTATCACTGGAAAAGCTTCAAGTACTAGGGGACAGTACTGGCCAAAATGCTATTATATCTGCTGTTAAAATTTCGAAGCTCAGCTTGAACAGCAAACATTTGTTGAGAAAAGAACTCGCAGAAAGAAACGACTGGACTTCGATGAAACGATGAGCGGCTTACTCAGATTGAAGATCAGTGGCTCGCAGAAGTGTTTAATACTGTAGTGGATTTAGCAACTGCAGTTCTTGTTGACAAATTTTCTTTACAGCATTTTTTTTCACAGCACATTTTTAGAAAGCATAGACATCTTTTTATTGAACAATATTAGTCATAATTTTCTTAACTCTAATTCACAAGAAAAAGTGCTTGAAAAATTCAAAATTGGTATCAGTTTAAATGAATTCGCTACTGAAATGATTGATTTTATGGAGATCTACAGAAAGGCTGCTGAGAAGGATAACAAAACTTTGCCTTCTTTCCTCACCATTTACAATTTTATGCTGAAGACTATGTTAGATACTGTATTCCCCTCTGATGCAATTCTATACAAGATATTCAGTACAATTCCAACAAATTCAGCAGAGTGTGAGAGAGTTTTCAGCAAACTGAAACTTGTCAAAACTCGTCTAGCAAATCGGTTGACATTAAACCGTGTTGGGGATTGTGTTCTCTTGTCAGTGGAACATGAGAATATGTGGAATTTGACGCATTCAGACATAATAAAAAACTATGCTGATACAAATGAGCTACGTAATATTTTGTATCCTTAAAAAACTTTTTTTAGTATAAATATAATTTTTCTTGAACGTTAAAAGTACTTCACCGGGCCCCTCTTCTGGAAATTCGTACCTGCTTTTCAGGTGCCACCACGTCCCTGATATAGAATATATATTTAAACCATATTTATAAAGAAATAGACAAACGTGATTACTCCTAATCAAAGGCTTCAGAAAAATTTTAATTCGTTGTCATTTATTAAAAGCTTTTACTTAAGTTTGTTTTTAAATTGTTTAATAGAAGAAATAGTTTTTAACTCATTATTTAATAGCGTGTTCCAAAGTTTAGGACCTCTGTTAGCAATTGAGAACTTAGTAACAGAGTAATAGGTTTTAGGTTGAACATAATTGTTTTCTGAAAATCGTGTTGGGTATAGATGATATATTTTTTCCAAAAAAGAGTTAAATAAAATAGGTGCTATTTTTTTATTAACTTTGAACATAAAAATAAGAATTTGATAAAGATTTAGTTGAAATACGTTGAGAATATTAAATTTAAAGAATAGAGGTTTAGTGTGAGAGAAACGATCTACATTTCCAATAATTCTTAAAGCATGCTTTTGTTTAATTAATAGTTTATTTATTTTAGTTACGTTAGTGCTACACCAGGCAACCTTTGAATAACTTAGGTAGCTATGAATAAATGAAAAATAAATGTATTTTAAACAGGTTTGATTTAATAACTGCTTAGCTTTGTAAAGTAGACCAATATTTTTCGATATTTTATTTTGAATTATATTTATGTGCTCTTTCCAACTCACATTTTCATCAATAACAACACCAAGAAATAACAATGAACGCTCTCTTATTATACAAGAGTTATTTACAACTAAAATTGGAAGATTTAATGTGATGAGTCTCTTTTCATGAAGACGATGGAAGAAAGTATATATTTTTTTTTTATGTTTATAGATAATTTATTTGCTATAAACCATTCACTTAGTTTTGCAAGCTCTTTATTTACTGTTTCAAATAAAGAATTAATATCCTTATCAGAATAAAATAAGTTGGTGTCGTCTGCAAATAGGATTGAATTTAAGATACTTGAAAATTTATTTAAGTCATTTATATAAATGAAGAATAAAAGGGGCCCTAAAATTGATCCTTGTGGGACGCCGCAGGAAATTGTCGCTAAATCCGTTTTACTATCATTAAACGAGATGTACTGTTTCCTGTTTGCTAGATAACTTTTAAACCATGCTAAGTTATAACTTATAATACCATAATTTTTAAGTTTGTGCAGGAGAATATTATGATCCACCATATCAAAAGCCTTACTTAGATCAATAAAGACGCCTAAAGTAAATTTGTTTTCATCAAAAGCTTTAAATATTTCGTGTACTAGATGAATGATTGCATGATCGGTTGAATGGCCAGATTTAAACCCAAATTGTTTATCGTAAAGAATTTTATTATTAGTTAAAAAAGAAAACAGTCTGTTATACATAACACGTTCAAAAATCTTGGAAAAGCAGGTAAGAATTGAGATTGGTCTGTAGTTTGAGACATCAGAAGGATCACCTGTTTTATAGATTGGTGTAACCTTTGCACATTTTAAGTTTTCAGGAAAAACTCCGTGTTTTAAAGATAAATTAAAAATATGTAAAAGTGGTATTTTTATAAAACTTATTGATTTAATAATGACAATACTACTGACGTCATCAGCACCCGAACTTTTATCAGGTTTTAGTAAAGAAACTGAGTTTAATAATTCATCTTCTGTAAGTTCATGATTAGACATGACAGATTTATTTGGTGTTAGGTATGAACGAAAGTTTGTCTGAGATGGTCCTATTTTAGAGGCTAAATTCGAACCTACATTAACAAAAAAGTTATTAAGTGTTTCTGCAACTAATGATTTATTTACAATTAAGTTATTATTAATTTTAAGATTAGTTGGAAGTGCATTTCGGTCCAGATTTTTCTTGCCAATTACCTCTTTAATAATGTTCCATGTTTTTTGTGTACTGTTGTTTTTATTTTATTTTTCAGAATAATAGTTTTTTTTTGAGCGTTTTAGAACAGATTCAAATAAACGTTTATAACTTTTATAAGTAGTTTCATTTACCAAAGTTCTTTTTTTAAGAAACTTACAATATAATCGTTGTTTAATTTTGGAAGATTTAAGGATTCCTTTCGTTATCCATGGGTTTAAAAGCGTTTTCGATTTGACTAATTTAGTAATTTTAGGCAATGCTTCATTATAATGAGTAAGAAATTCAGTTAAGAAGATATCCTAGGCTTCATTGCATTTTGATTTTTTAGCGTCTCGTTCCAATTTACACACGATATAAGATAATGAAAATATTTTATGGATGTATCATTTATAATTCGTGTTGTAACTTTTTTTTTATAAGCATCAGGCTGAATGCATTTATTTTATATTATAAAAATCGGAAATGTCCGTTTTAAATATTCCAGTTTTAATTTTTGTATTGATAAATTCATTAGTTATAATTTGATCTATTGACGTTGCACTACCGCTAGTCACACGCGTAGGTTTAATTATTATTGGAATGTATCCACTTTGACATTAAAGAATTTATTCGTTTGTTTATTTACGTCATAATCCAAAATATTAAGGTTAATGTCACCAACAAAATAAACACTTTTATTTAAGTTCAATTTATTTTCAATTAAATTTTTAATGTGATCTTTAAACGCATTAATATTTCCTGATGGTGGTCTGTATAATGCATGCACGACAATGTTTTTTGAGGCTTTATTAATGATTTCCACGCATAATGACTCATAATCATTTGTGGTTGAACTTAAATTTGAATTAAATTTGAATAATAATGAATTCTTAATAAACATACATAAACCCCCGCCTTCCTTGCCCAGGTCTCTAATTTGGTGGACTACATTGTAATTGGGTATTTGGAAATATGAATCGTTCTCAACATTTTTGTCTTGACACCATGTTTCACTAAGACAAATAATTTGAAAATTAATTTTAATTTTATATAGAAACTGTTTTAATGATTCAAAATTTTTTTTTTAAACTCCTGATATTAATATGAAGAATTGAAAATAAGTTATCATCCATTCCTTTGGTAATGTCTTTTGAGTATGGGATATAATTTAATGGGATAATATTTTTAATTAGTTCATCATCATTATAAAAATTAATATCAGGATCAGAATTGCGATTTAAAAGGATTGAATTTTTAATTTTAAATGTTTTAAATTCAAAGTTTGACAAATCAGTTTCCTCAGCCATTTTAAATAAAAGTAATTTTAAGAACAAAAAATATAAAAATTTAAAGAATTTAATTGATGGCACTCGTTTTCCTTAATTCCTTTATAATTAATTTATCATATACAACAATACAATATCTACCGTTTGTCCTGTGCAACTTTCTCTCTTCAAAAAGCTTTTTCCGTATCAACACTGTTTCAATTGAATAATCTTCGTTAATAAATATTCCGGAGCCTTTAAGTTTGTTCGCATTTTTTAGTATTTTTATCTTATCTTTATAGTTAAGTAATTTTATCACAATTGTTCTTGGCTTATTTAAATCAGGTTTACCTGTCCGATGGGCTCTTTCTATATTTACTCCAGTTACATTAAGTTTATTTTCTAGTAAGTTTTGTATTTTTGTTTCAGAATCATCCCAACTTTCTGAATCGTTTTCCAAAATTCCTTCGAAACGTAATTGTTTCTTCTTTGGCGATCTTCAAGCTGTCGAATTTTAGTTTTATCTTCATTTCCTAAATTAGAATTCAAAGAAATCTTTTTTTCTAGGTCGATAACCTTTTTATCATGGCAATCTTGTGTAAACGATAAACTTTCTTCAATGTCTTTTTGAACTTTTTCATAATTCATCAACTGCTTCTTTGTCAAAGTAAGTTCCACTTTCCTGTTTTCATTTTCTTTTGTTAAAGATTTGCAAGTGTTTTTTAGTAAAGTAATATCTTTTTGTAATACGTCGATTCTATCGTTTGTAATTTTTAAATTACCGCTTATCAGTTTAAAAATATCTTTTTGCTGTTTCTTAAACATCTCTTGAAAAATTTCTCGTACTAACTTAATTGAGATTTCGGAGTCTTTAATTGCATCCATGTTATTAATAAAGAAATATAGTATTTATAATTATTAATTATATAAATACTTATTAACACAAATAGAACTGTTAGTTTTATGTGTTTTTTTCCGTGTTTATGTGTTTTTTTCCGTTATTTATTTAAGATTTTTATGCTTTTGAAAATCGGCCAGAATTAGGACCTGGCCAGAAATAGGCCAGTTTACCCAAAGTGCGTTGAGTTGTCAACAATAAAAATGGTAGCAATAAGTTTACGCTACGTTTAAGTAAAAGCAGTTATCACTTTTTTTAGCATACATTCTACTTTAAAGCATTTGGAAATTTTATTCCATGCATTAATTTTAACATTTCCGTCTTTGTATGTAAGATGTGATATTATTTTGTTATATAATAATTTAATATAAGCTTTTTAATAAAAAAGTAAAAGAAAATAAATGCTAAACTTTGATATTAACATTGTCGTTAAAAAACTGTTACTGCAATCAGAGGCGATTCTACAAATAAAATGAGGGGGGGGGGGGTGAATCCTCTAAAGCACCAAAAAAAAGGAGGGGTCTCAAAACGAAAAATTACCGACTGATTTGTGTAAAATACCCGACTATCCGACTAAATTCGTGAAAAAACCGACTATAACTTGAAAATCACCTTCTTCGAGGGGTGGAGGGGTAGGGGCGGGTTTAACACCCCACACACACCCATAAAATTGCCCCTGACTGTAAGAACGAACAGCAGGTTTAACTCCATTTCGGGTTGATTACAAAAAGGTTTGTCTTTGTATGACCACTTGATGATAAACCTTCTTATGAAGTGTAACTTTCGGAATTGACAGTGTGCAAATTTACATTTGTAAATTCTCGATTTACGTTTTGCTTCTTATTTGATGAATTTACTAATGCCTAAGCATTAGAAACAAATGCTTAAGCAAAGAAACAAAATCTGATTGATTTAAAACGCTGGTTGATTTTAAAACACGTTGATTTTATAATTTATAATGAATTTATAAATGAAAATATAAGAACAGGAATATTTAAAACTGACGTGTCTGATCACTTTCCGATTTTTATCCTATCGCAAAAATGCATATATAATGCCCAAAATGAACGGGAAAAAATAATTAAAACACGTTTAATAACCGACACTTCTATTAGTCATTTTTATAAGCTTCTATCCTGTGTTAACTGGGACACCCTAAAACTAAATCTAAACGCCAATAAAGCGTATGATATTTTTCTAACAGAGTTTCTTAATCTTTATAACAAGGCATTCCCAGAAGTTACTAAAGTAATCAAAACAAAAACACTTTTAAACCCTTGGATCACGAAGGGCATTCTTAAATCTTCAAAAAAAAAAACAACGCTTATATAACAAGTTTCTTAAAAAAAGAACTCTTAAAAATGAAACTACCTATAGAAACTATAAACGGCTATTTGAGTCAATTTTAAAACGCTCAAAAAAACGTTACTATTCTGAACAATTAATAAAGCACAAAAATGATTCTAAAAAAACTTGGCATATTATTAAGGAGGTAATTGGAAAAAAAAGCTTATACAGAAATTTACTTCCTCTAAATCTTAAATTTAATAACAAACAAATTGTAAATAAATCCTTAGTCGCTGAAACACTTAACCAGTTTTTTGTAAATATAGGTCCTACTTTATCATCTAATATAGCAACTACTCAATCACACTTTAGTTCGTACTTAACCTCAACCAACCTTAATGTTATGTCTAATTATAAACTTACAGAAAAAGAATTACTAGACGCAGTCTCTTTATTAAAACCCAATAAAAGTTTAGGATTTGATGATATAAGTAGTAATGTCATTATCAAATCAATAAAACAAATTACAATTCCATTACCACATATTTTTAATTTATCTCTAAAACAAGGCGTTTTTCCAGATAACCTAAAAACTGCAAAAGTCATTCCAGTGTTAAAATCAGGTGATCCTTCCGATGTTACGAATTATAGACCAATCTCAATTCTTTCTTGTTTTTCTAAAATATTAGAGCGGGTTATGTATAATAGACTATATTCCTTTTTAAATGTTAATAATATTCTTTTTCATAAACAGTTTGGATTTAAATCTGGTCATTCAACTGATCATGCAATCACTCACCTTGTTCATGATATATTTAAAGGGTTTGATGAAGACAAGTATACCCTAGGTGTATTTATCGATTTAAGTAAAGCTTTTGACACTGTCAATCATCAAATCCTTCTATCCAAACTGAAAAGTTATGGTATAATAAATACTAATTTGTACTGGTTTGATAGTTACTTGTCTAATAGAAAGCAGTTTATTTCATATGATAGCGGAAAAACGGAATATAAGTCAATCACCTGTGGTGTTCCTCAAGGATCAATTTTAGGACCACTTTTATTTCTCGTTTATATTAACGACTTATATAAATTTTCTAACATTTTAAACTTAATTTTGTTTGCAGATGATACAAACTTGTTTTATTCTAGTAAAGATATCAGTAAATTATTTCAAACAGTAAACAAAGAACTTGAAAAATTAACCCAATGGTTCAAATCAAACAAACTATCTTTGAACATCAATAAATCCAAATACACTTTGTTCCATCGTCTTCATAAAAAACAAGATATTCCATTAAAACTTCCTGATCTTTTTATTGATAACGCATTATTAAAAAGAGAGCAATCAATAAAATTTTTAGGTGTGGTTCTGGATGAAAATTTAACCTGGAGGGACCACATAGGTCTAATTGAAAATAAAATATCAAAAAATATAGGTGTTTTGTATAAAGCCAAGCAGTTTTTAAATCTATCTTGTTTAAAAAACTTATATTTTTCTTTAATTCATTGCTACTTAAATTATGCAAACGTTGCTTGGTGCAGCACAAACGCAACAAAAGTAAAAAAACTGTTTAGTAAACAAAAACAGGCTATAAGGATAATTACAAACGTAGACCGTTTCTCTCACACTCAAACATTATTTAATAAACTTAATATTCTAAATGTATATAAACTAAACCTTTACCATATTCTTATCTTCATGTTTAAACTTGATAAAAAAATATCACCAATGTTATTTAATTCACTTTTTGAAAAAATAAACCACATATACCCTACCAGATTTTCAAAAAACAATTACATTCAATCCAAAACACATTATTCAGCAACCAAATTCTCAATTGCTAACCGAGGTCCTAAGCTGTGGAATACAATATTAAATAATGAGCTGAAATCTAATTATTCTTTAAACAGTTTAAAACAAAACTTAAGCAATTACTGATGATACATGAAAATGAATTAAAGTTCTTCTAAAAAGCTTTTTAAACTAGCAAACAAAAACAAAAATTAACCTACTAATTACTCTTTAATATTATATTTAATATTCTAAACAATAGTCTGCTATTGTAAATGTATTTCTTATCTTATAAGTTTTGAATTTACAAACGATTTTTTTAAGTTTTATTATTTGAAATACTAATTACTAAAAATATTGTAAAATTTTATAATTTCAATTTTTATTAAAAAAAGTTATTGTAAATTCTTTTTGTAATATTAATACTTATATATCATCTTATTTTACTAATCAGTTCTTAAATATAAATACTCTTTGAATTACTAAATATTTTAAACGTTATATATTTTATTTTTTGCATTTTGTTAAAACATTTTATTTGATGAATATGCATTTTTTTTTGGGGGGGGGGGGGGGGCTTAATTATAAGATTAATTTTTTCTTCTTAAATCCCCAGTCATGTAAATATTTGTTTTTATAAATTACGAGTGTAAATTATTTTCAATCGGCAAATACAATACTAAAAAAAAAAAAAAAAAAAAAAAAAGATTTTAAAGTGGCAAAGAAACAAAACGCATAACCTGGCGTTCTTATTGATTTTCTATGAGCTCACTCTGAACATTGGCAAGCGCTTGCCAATCTTTAGAGTGAGTTTATAGGAAATCAATAAGAAGGCCGGGCTAAGAATTTTGTTTCTTTGCCACTTTAAAATCAACGTGCTTTCGCTTTTTTTACTGTTGACATCACGTGATATAATATTCAAAACTTGATTGGTTTTCGCTTTTGGCGATTCGCAAAAAGTAGAAATGAATCCGACTTTTTTTCGCTTCAGCGAAACGCTGTATCAGCATAATTGCCAGAAATATCTTTCCTGCGCATGCTTATTGACGAAAAAGTTCGCCTCGCCCCAATATTTCGTCTTGTGGAAAACGACCTTTAGGCCTCAGTACGTTATCTGAAAATTAGTTCCACTTTTAAGTAGATGTTCTTTTTGTAGAACAACTTAGGAGGTCAAGATTTTTGTAGGTCTAACTATCTGACACGATAATGAATAGCGGAATATTCTGGTATAAAAGCGGACAAAACAAAACTTAAACAAATCGAATAAACAAAGTAATCAAAACAAATAATATTTAAAAGTTATTTAATGCTGAAACCAATTTTAAATATGAGGAACAATGACATTTTCGATTACTTAGTTAAAGGAAAGTATGAGAATAAATATAAAAGTTTAATTAGTAAGGAAGCAAAAACAGAAATTTGTGTATTGAATTCTCAATGTTGTCCAAACTACAATTAAATGAGGTTAACCGAAAAAATTATGAAAAACTTTAAAATGAAATGAAATAAGACAGGTAGTCAAAAAGGAAGATTTATAAATTGTTACGAGAAATGGTTAAATATGGAATTTACTTTAAATGAACCTCAAAAGCAAGTTAGGATAAAAAATATACAACAAGGTCTAAGAAAAGAAGATCGTCAGAGATAACTGAAAAATAAGGTGAAAACCACTGAAAGTCTGTTTTATGCCCTTATTCTAAATCTCAATAAAAAAGGATGATTTAAAAATGCTAAAGTTTTAAATCATTTGATGGAAAGTAAAACTTATGAAACTTTAAATATAGAAGTATTTAAAAAAATGTATTTTTATTTCTCGATTGCTTTTATTATCTCAGTGTAAAACCGAGATAATAAAAGTATTGCGCGTTCTTTTTAAGTTTTCGTATGTTCTTGCTGTGCTCTCATATGCACAGAATATTTATCTCTAGGTAATTATATATTTTGAAAATAATTTTTTTTGTTAATTTATATATTTAGCTGAACAATTGTTAGAGAAGTAATACAAAATTTTAACGAGTTTGTTTTGTGTAAAAAAAAAAAAAAAAAATTTGGAATAGTATAATATCATAGTCACATAGATTAAGATGAAAATTAACTTAAAAACCGACGTTTTTGAGTTTTTTAGATATATAGTCCGCCATTTGTAAAAAGGGTGAAAGCTGAAGCCGATGTGGGGACTAAAAGTTAAAAATGAAAGTCAAAAGTTCCCAATAAATTAACGATAATTCAAAAACAAGTTTTAATAATTATAAAATACTTATAAAAGTTTTTTTATGAGCCTATGTTTATTAAAAAGTTTATTAATTCATAAAAATGCTTCAAAAGCGTCTGTCGTTTTTTTTCTATTCATAACTTTAATCGTCCTATTCATATCCCTTTTAATCGAAAATAAATTAAGAAATCATAAATTATTATTTTACAAGTATTCTAATTTCCGCTTAACACTACATAAATATTAGACGATAATTCGTCTGACTTTTTTTCCCGTGAACTTCGGGAAGTCAGACGAGGAAACTTTGGTTATTTAAAAATATTAATAATGACGAAAAATATTTACGTTTAGCAGGTTTAAGGACGGGGGTAATAAACTTTTTAAAAACCGATTATCAACCATTTTCAACAAATTATCAACAATTTTACCAAATTTAAGATACGTCCAAATATATCTTGTAAACCCGTATTTTTAACTTTCAAACTAAAAAAAGACACATTAAAGTTTTTTTTGATTGCAGATTTATAAAAATAATAATAATTTTTTTTTTTTTTTTTTTTTTTTTTTTTTTAAAATTTTTTTTATTATTATTATAAATAAATTGTTACAACACGGAAAAAATAATATTATTACGTAAAAATAAAAAGAAATAAAAAAAAATAAATAAAAATAAATAAAAAGTTTTTAAAAAAAGTTTATTGGAACTTAAACTTTAAACTTAAACTTGAAACTTAAACTTTGATATAAACTATATCAAAGAGTATTTATAGAGTTAAAAGAAATCATATATACATACACCTTAAAATCGCTTCCACTGGTAATTGCTAAAAATGGTAACACAAAAACAGCTTAAAGACGCTCTGGAAAACGCTGATAAAATTGCCAAAGAAGAGCTTAAACAAGCTCTTCATGTAATTAAATCACTTACTGCCAGAATTGATGAACTTACTAATAGAATTGATTTGCAGGATATTGAAATAAAGTCCCTGAAAGATAGCAAAAGTAGTGAAAAGCCTTTGTTATCTAAATTAGTTGAACAAGTCAGCAAACCCGGTACATTAGCAAACGTAGCTGTAGTGAGCGCGCTCAATAAGCATAATAGGGATGTGACTAATAGAGAAAAGAGAATTGTTGTGTTTGGTCTACCTGAATCTGTAAAAACTCAACCAAGCGATATAACTAAAGATGACACGTAAACTTTAATTAAATGAAAGCAATCTTTTTCCCGTTTCCCAATTTTGATATCAGCTTACTTGCTATGAATAACAATTGCTTTTTTTTTTTTTTTATTATTTAAAGTTTATATTTCACCAACCATAAATTTTTGTATAATTTTTTGGTTTTGTTTGTTTGGTTTTTAATTACTTGTCATTTTATCTACGAGGACTTATTTAAATATATTACTATTACAATTACTATAAATTCATTTATTTTTTCTTACTCATGAGTAAAATTGTTACCAAATAGTTATAACATAATGATACAAATTAATTGAAAAACATAAGATTTAGTCCCATTAAATGATCACAATAAATTAATGATCTCTAATAAAATGATCACGATAGTGAAGCTGAGGGAAAATAATTGTGGGTGGAATCACATTACCATTAGCACTGACTCTGTATACAACAGTAACTAATTCTTCTCTTTCTCCTGATGTGACTGAACAGACTTGCTTTCTTCCCTTTTCAACTATAATGTTCTGTGGGTACTGTAGTTGACTGTAGTGCATCCTGTTTCATCCAGATTATACATATCTTCAGCCTTATTTTGTATTTATCCATAACATAAGCTAAAATATCATAAAATTTTTCAACAGTATGCTTAAATGTCGTAGCTCTCCCAAGTGATGTAGATTGTCTCCTTCAGAAAGTTGTATGGACAGCTTCTGACATTTTTTAAATCTTAACCACCATATTTTACCAGCTTTCTTATTCTCCTTCCATGACTCTGGTGTCTTTACCGTAAAGTCAGTTTTGCATCCCGCAACAACGTAAAGTTTACGTTGTTGCGGGATGCAAAACTGACTGCAGCTCTTTCCATTACATCAGGGGGTGTTCTTATCACCCTGGTAGTTTTTTTTTAATAAATATTTGGCATTTTTTTGCAACATTCAAATAAGCTTTATCATTACACTAATAAAAATTCTTATGGTTGAATTTATTCCAATTATCTACTAACCTATAGTGCTTGCGCTTGTTATCTGCCATTTTTTAAGAGGACGAGTTAAAACTATTTTCGTGTTTTGATATGTAACTAAACAGTCACTATTTAATATGCATTGAATCACCTCTAACATAAATCTTTTCGGTATATTTGATTTTTGCGTATAAATAAGTAATGTATTAGTGGTGATAGAGTGGTGGTTGAGGGGCGATCACTAGTGATCACCACTCAATCACCGTTTAGCAGTATTAAATCACTAGTGATGCGCGCATAAGGAGATAGAACAAACATTAAGTATTCGAAAGTTTAATTACTAAAAATTCTCTTGTGAAAAAAATCCTCTCACACGATAAAAAGAAGCTATTCAAATATCCGTATAAATCAGCTACCTTTTTATAATACATTCTGATTATTTTTCAAAAATTTATTTTTAAAAACATTTTAAGTGAGAGACATCTATATTGAGTAAATAGAGTTTTGTGGTTATCGACTCCATAACACTCTTAGACTAATATTAGGAAGTTTATTGGTTGAAGTTTAAACTATCCTGTTAATAATATTTCGACACAATTTATAGTACCACTTACACAACTTACAGCACTTAAGGTTATTGATTGTTAAAAATTTCTTTCAAAATACATGGTGCTGGGTATTGCAACAAAATGTCCGATTTCGGGTTCCCGGTGTCACGTAGTAAGTCACGTTAAATAAGTAGACAAATTGAACAATCAAGGGATTTTTTGTTAACCCAGACGAACAAATTACAAAAAAAAAACACGTTAACCGAACTTAAAGTATTTACTTTGTCATGCAAATTGATATTATTTTACGGCATTTTTATAGTGATAATTTACTACTTTTAATAATATTTAACTCACGACGTATATTCTAGTCGCAATTTATAGCTTTATAGTATAGTATGACAAGAAACATACTTTTAAGAAAAAGCTTTTTTTAGGTCATTCACCCGTATTAATGATATCAAATAAAATAGTCATCTCACATAGAAGTTTATTGTATTCTTAAATAATTTAACTGTGCATTTTAGCAAAATGTTTCACGTTAAATTATTTATCTTTAACCTTTAAACCTAACAACTGTAAAATTTATAATTGTTACTTGATTCTACGCAGATAAATAGTATGGACAGTATTCTGATGTTATCGCAGAAAAAAGAAAAGAAGAGAATTTATTAACTCGTGTCTAGCCTTTTTTTGTGTGCTAATTTATCTCCTCAACGCCGAAAAAGCCACTACAGTCGAGGAGGCTGCTTTATTTGTTGTTACAACCCTCTTTCAACTCTATAACTTCGAAACACAAATCATGACGAAAAAGACCGCTAAGCGGAGAAACAAGTTGAGCGCGGTACTGTCAGGGACGTTGTGGTGATCGAACTCTGAACTTCTCGATTATGAGGCGAGCGCTCTACCACTACACCAGTACAGTACTATCGTTGAATAACAACCTAGACGGGTATTATTCGACGATTTTAGCAGTTTTAATGTATGTATAGCACAATAATAGTAAAATGTGACTTAAACTTAGTTAACTATTTCTTTTATGTGAATGTTTTAAATATAAACGACATCAAAGATACGACACACTTCATGCAAAACTAAAACTTTATTTTGAAAATAAGATCAAAATATCCTTACACAATATAAAGAGCAAAATAAAATAACATGGTTTCTAAGTCCTTTTAAAAAATTTAACTTGGTTGAAACTTTTTTTTTCGGCAATTTCGGAAAAAATTCGATTTTTCCACATGGAATTACAAGCCTAAATGAAATAGAAATATAGTATAATATAAATAGTATCATAAAATTGCAATGAATAAAAAATAATAAAAATAAAAAAACCTACTTTTGTGCCAGAAGAGTACTTAATAAATGCATTGATCAATATATGTCATTGAATTGATTTACAAAATGAACTCTTATTGTGTGCCAAAAGGATTTGAACTTTTAAATTATATTAATGTTAAAAATGTTAAAACAGCCATGGTATCAACATGCCAGAATAGTCTATACTTTCACAATATTCTATAAAAAATTGATTAAATATCTCATTATAATTTAAAATAGCCATAACTTTAAATACTACTTTTGGTGTAGTTGTAATAGTAGCTATAGTTAACTGCAACTGCAACAAGTGTATGTAAATAAAGAACTGATTTTAATAACTGCACCTGTTAACTATATCTTATATCGACAACCCTAGCTGATAAAATGAATAACTGATGACAGTAAGAAAAAAGCAACTACAAAATGAGCAAAACAAATCATCATATTATCATCAGCTAATAACAAAATAAAGAACAAGCATTAGTTAACCTAATATAGCCAATTCTATAACTTTATACATTTATAATACACTTACAAAAATAAAATAAGTAATGAACTTTTTAAATATTAACTAAAACATATGAACTTTTTAAATGTTAACTAAAAAATATTTTTAAATATTAACTAAAACAAACTAACAATAAAAAACAAAAAAATATATTTATGTATATTGATTGAATTAAAATATCCAAATAAGTCATAAAAAAATAAAATAATAGAGAGCAGAAATAATAGGATACATTCACAACCATGAGTATTAAAGGCACACCTTTTATGACAGTATAACACAGTAACAAAAGAAAACATCTCTAACTTACCATTCTTAATACATTTCAGGTAATGTTACCTCATGTCATTATCTTTTTATATAATTAAACTTAAGTTGATACCGCTACAGAAAGCTATTGCATTTCCTTTTAAGAAAAGATCACAATCATTTTCATGCACAACTCTATGCTTTCTAAAATCACCTGAATTAAAACAACTAAAAATGCAAAAAATCCCAGATATTTTAAACTTGGAAACCTAAATATTTTAGAAAACTGACATGAAAACAAACTTTGCGCTATATCAATCAAGGTGTCATTAAGCCAGCCAGAGGAGTCTCATAAAATATCTAAGGCCTTGATTTTAGACTGTATTGACAAGCTTTAAAAAAAACTTTAGAAAAATATCAACTTTGACAGCCCCTTTTTCCAATGATACTATAATTAACAAACAGTTTTTTTCAAAGCTTTACTTTTACAAGTTTAAACTCTGAACTTTTTTCTTGTTGATTGGTTTGAGGAAAATAAGCAGACTTTATCGAATAATCTAAAATTTTAGAGTTTTTTGAAGAGTGTCAAAAATTTATAACATAAAGTAGTTATATAAATTGTTAATTTTTTAATAGATTTACTTCAATGATCATTATTTGCTATAATATATTTTTTTCCAAGTTTTATTAAGGCATGTGGTCCAATAAGGTCTATCTGGCCATAGGCTATGGCCAGATATTTTCAATGCCCAAATTCAAGGCCCCAGACTTGTCTAAAAATGGTAAAAATGATACGATCACATTTCTATACTAATTACTTTGTATTGGTATAAGTATATTGACTATAAAATACAAAATTCCATCAAGTAGAAGGGTTTAAAAATTATTGGCCCTAGGGTCACTTTCTGAAAATTAGGTTCAAAGCCATAATCAATTTACAGTTAATTTAATCTTAGATTGTTTTCAAAAAATATTTCTAGTAATACTTAATGGCAACACTTAAATATTTGACAAAATTGACTAATAGTTTTGAGCAAAATTGACAAATAAGTCAATGCATAAAATGGAAGTCTCAAAACAACTGTGGGTTTTGAGATGCTGTGACATAGTACAAAATTATTTTCAGAAACATAAAATAATATAAAATATACAATAATAATAAACTTTTAATCATAAGTTATATAAAAGTTTAATAGTGGGTTATATATTCACATACCACAAAGTAGACATTTTTTTATTATAATAATTTGTTATTCCATCAGAGACATGTTGCTAAATATCTTTAACAGAGTAATTATAGACTGGCATTTTAATTATAAAATTTTAAAAATTTAAAAATATTATTTTTTTTTGTTTCTTGAGTTTATACCTAACAGAAACAAGGCTACTATATTTAACGATAGATTTAACCTACCTAACTGAACTTTACGCTATATCTGCGCATGCGTGACCCTTGTGCAGAACTGACTTATTTAACGCGACACCGGGAAAACAGCCGGGTCTGAACCGGATACCCGGCACATCACTGATAGAAAATTTAATCCTGATTAAAATATCGACGTCATTGGCCTCGATCGTCGCAGTCACTTATTCAGCTTGAAACCTATTTTTTAAACCGCATGCTATTCTGATACAGCGCGGTGAGTTTAAAATTATTTCGATCTACTTAAATTCTTTGGATTAGTGATCGACCGAAACCGAAATTTGAGCCGAAACCGAAAGTACCGAAATTTCGGTTCAGTGAAGCCGTAACCGAAACCGAAATTTCGGCCGAAATTTGTAAAAGAATGTTTAAAATCCTTAAACTTTTATGATCACCGAATTAAAGCAAAAAAAGCTATTTTACATATATCTAAGCAATCACCATGAAACATAGTTTAAATTTATAATATGTCAAGACATTTCAATAATTAAAGGTAATAATTGAAGTATTTTCTCTGTGGAATACATTTTTTTTCCTGTTTTCTGGCAAAAGTTTGTTTTTTTCATTTGAAAGAATGTCTCCAGCAGTTAAAAACAACCTTTTTACTTCGGTAGATGTTGATGGAGGTCTAAAGAATCTCTTTGCTACTTTTGCCAAAACAAACTTTGCTTTTAATGTTGTTTTCTAATATAAATCTATGAAACTTCAGACCTTCTTCGGAGTTTGAATCAGTTTTTGAGATATTGTCAACCCAACCAGGCATTGCAAATTGCAACATTTCAGCCCTCTGCTGTTTTGTTCTGGTGTCAAATAAGGGCATTGTTCTTTTTTTTATTGTAATAGACTCAACTTGATTTGAAGTTGGTATATTTTCAGGACTGCCGGTATTTATGAGCATTTCTTTTTCAGTTAGGAGATTTTTTATGTTTTTTCAAGTTGCAGATGTTGCAAGTTCCATATTTGAAATCACTACCTGCCACGGTAAAGTGATTCCATAAACCAGTTTTTTATCGATTATTTTCTATTGTAAAACTTTAGTACTGAGAAACTTTTGATTTTTTCTATTGGTTTGGGTTGCTTTACTTAAATGTTTTTTCATTTTAAAAATGATTTGAGATTAGTAACTTGAAACTATTATGTAACGTGATTTCAATTAAAATTTCTACAATTGTTATAATTAAAAATTGATTTACTAATAAACGATTACAATTAAGAAATCGCCATGATCCCACTCTAAGTTAAAACTTAAAAAAAATCTTATAAAAGTTTCGGTTCATTTCGGTTGCGGTTTGAACCGAAATTTCGGCCGAAACAGGAAAAGTAAAAGTATTGTTGAAGCAGAAATTTCGGTTTCGGCGAAGCCGAAAGTTTCCGTTCACTACTTTGGATATTTCGGCGGATTATGATTCTCTTCAATTTTTACATTCCCTGAATATCACTGTTTATTTATAATTCTAAATTTAGCTTTTACAACAACGACGAGTTGATATTCATCATTCTACATCCTCACGTTTTAAACCAAAAAGATAATATTTACTTTCAAAATGGTAAGTACACATGTTTTTGTATCTTAACTTTCTTTTATTCTATTTACAATTATATTTATAGACTAAGTATATATATATACATATTTATTTGCTGGGAAATTAATATCTATGCTTTCTTTCAATTGGCCCTACATTACTAAGTTTTAAACTCTAATTAAAGATTTAGATTTTAAATATGTACCAATATGACTATCAATTTATGTTGTTTGTCTGTGGTACATAATAATATATCATATGATACCTATAATATTAGGTACGTGGACTGATTTTTTTAAATTATTCAAATACTAGAATGTTATATATCATTAGAAAGCTCTCAAATACAGTATTTCAAAGGTGAAAAATTTACATAAATTGTTATAACATTGTCAATTCTTATTCAAAAATCTATAACTTGATATCAAAAGATAGGTGTAAAAATGGGCTTTAATTTTAAACTTTTTTCTAGGTAAATGGCGCATCAAGGGATCCAGAGGGGGTGCTAATCCACCACCGAAACCTCACAAAAAACACTTTTTCTCCATTAAAGAGTGTTTTTTTATGAAATTGATAATATTTATGAATAACATTTTGGTATTATTTTATTCTACATCACTAGCGAGTATTACAGGTCTATCATAAAGTTGGGTGTTAGGTTGTGGGTAAGGTTTAACACACCCTATCAAAATTTCATTCTTTTAAATATTGTAATATTTACTAAAATGAGTAAATTATAAAAAAAAAATATAATATTTTAATACTTTGAAAAATAGTAACTAGTGGTGTATAAAATTGCCTTTTTTGGAGGGGGCGTATGCCGCCCCCTTCCCCCTGCTGCCCTAAACCTGAAAAAAAAAATTAATAACAATTTCACAAAAAATGTTAAAATGCTTTCTTAAACAGAGAAATTAGAATAAAAAGCTAATTTACCACATTACAAGATGAGTTTGAATATCCATTTTGTCCTTTAAAGGGACTGATTACCCATTCCAATCTTAACAAAAAACACACAAAAACAATAAGTATTTTGAAATAAAAAATGTAATTAAGTTTTGTCTTGGCTTTTAGTGAATGATTTAATTTTTCAATTCCATTAATGAATAAAATTAAATCATTTTTAACAATAGACACCACGTGAAAGTAAGCCAGAGCCGTCCATCAAAAAAAATTTGCATGCCATAAAACTTGCTGTACCATATTTGCAAGCAACAAAACTTGCGGTACTCATTTTGCAAGCCATAAAACTTGTTATACCATATTTGCAAGCTACAAAACTTGCGGTACTCATTTTGCAAGCCATAAAACATTCCGCCTAGGTCGACCTCTTCTGCCACAACCACTTGCAGTACCTCTGCTGGGTCCTGTAAACCCTGTAGGCTTCATATGTAAGCTCTTAAAGCAAATAAATAATAATTATATTAGTAACAAATGGCATTATGTAACACTTAATAAAAAATTTTTACTTGTTAAAGTTTATCTAAATATATAAAATTATTGACTAATAAATCACTGATAGGTAAACAAATTTTTAATAAGAGTAAAAATTTCAATACTGCTATTGATTTTCCTTTTATGAGAGTTCAAATGAAAACACAATATAAATGTATTAAACAGTGTATATTAATAGGAATAATAAAAATTTGATAACCATTCAGATACATTTTTAATACATAAATTTACCAGCAGAAGGTTGAGCAGGTGGAACTAAAGGTAGAAAAAGTTGTAAAAAAAGTTGTAAAAAAAGTATTATTAATATCTCAATGTAAACATTCATATAGGCTATATGAACGTTTACATTGAGATACACAAAGATCCTGGTTAGAGTCGGCCAAGAAAAGAACAAACTAAGTCCAAGACACACCATCCCATCACAAGAACTGGTGTTTTAAAAATTTGAGCTCATGCTCTATTTTAGCATGGGGCACTACTCGACTTCCTCCTCCCCCCCCCCCCTTGCCTGTGTTTATGGTTGGTTATGATAGAATACATTACACTGATTCGGAATCATATAAAACATAGGTCTGAAAACCTGAGTAAAGTACTCTAATTAGGTATTAAAGAATAAAAAATTGCACTAAAAACCCTAATATTCTACCTTATTTTTCATACTTGGTTAGGATTAAATTCCTTTTCAATAACAACTTTAAAAAAAGCCTGGTTTCCATCGACACTTTAATGCAAAATGCATTTCTCATTGATCTCTAACCCTGATCCAAACCATTTTCATTTAATTGTGCCAATCCCTATTTGTCAGTTGATATGTACATTTAATTGCTATAATCCCTATTTGACAGTTGATGTATGTACATTTATTTATGCCAATCCCTCATTTG
The DNA here is from genome assembly GCF_038396675.1 of Hydra vulgaris. Classification (NCBI taxonomy): domain Eukaryota; kingdom Metazoa; phylum Cnidaria; class Hydrozoa; order Anthoathecata; family Hydridae; genus Hydra; species Hydra vulgaris. The sequence goes on from NC_088932.1 coordinate 50,119,162, forward strand.
TCAGTCAATGTATGTACATCTTAAAATGTGAATTAAGTTTAAATGTTTTAATTTTGACAACAATAAAAACCAGGTTGCTTGATTATATGTTTTTAAAAAAGATGGTAGAATATTAACATTTTTAGTGTAATTTTTTAATCTTTAACATCAAGTTAGAGTATTTTCCTCAAGTTTTCAGACTTATGTTTTTATTTGACTCTGAATTGGTAGGATGTACTCTATCATAATCAATCATTAAAAAAAAAGGGAAGGGGGAGCAAGTCAGATAGTGTCTTAGCAAGGTAGTGTCCTGATAAGAATGTCATCTTGACACTACATGGATAATTGGATAATAAAACACCTGTATTTTATTCATCCACCACTCAATGCACTTATACTTATCATTCTAGGATTTATACTATTATTTCTAGAATTTATTCTTTTTGATTTATGCCTATAAGGTAATACTCTATCTACATTTAGTCATTAAAACATTACTCTAACACCTATATAACACAAAAAAAGCATGAAATAGCTATTGTAGTGTATATACTACATATAAATGATTAGTGGATACTTAAGAATATATGTGTGTCCATGTGGTTATATATATGTGCGTGCACATGTGTGTGTGCATATATACTCATGTGTTTGTATGAGTATGTATATATGTTTATCAGTATGTGTATATTTGTTTATGTATATACTTACAGTTATATACATATTTGTTTGTATGTATGTGTGTGCGTATGTATGTTTATATGTATAGGTGGAGTTATATATAAAAAGATGTGATATAAAAACTTCACTCTAATCTGCTCTATATTCTACTAATTGTTTTGCCGAGACACCTTTTGACCTGTATACATAATTATTGTCAAGTTGTCACATCTAATATTCTTTTATAGTCACTGCATCTTTTTACTGTGTATATTTATCATACCTAAACACAAGCCACTTACAAACTATTTATAAAAATAATCATTCTACTTCGAATATTATCACTTCTATTCATTAGTCAGACCAAACACTAACAGCTTAGCCAACTGTGACCATTACAACTACTGACTTTCACTGTCAGTAAGAATGTTTTTTAATTTTTATTATTGTATACAAATTACTTTAACCTCTTTTTAACTTTTTAACCATCTAAAATCTAATTAGAAAATAAAAATCTACTACTTAATTACTAAATATAAATACGTGTTATTGTTAATGTATTATTTTCATACTATTGAAATATTAGGAAATTGCCAATAGAGGGTTGTTTTTTTTAAACACAAATTTCACATTATTACTTGATATTGCATAACTTAATTTTAATCACTAGCTTCTAACAACTAATAATATTTTGGTGTAAAAAAAGTTTTCATAGTATTTTTATTTGAGTTTTTTTCATTAGCACTTACATCTAACATAATTGTCATTCAAACTTTTGTAACAAACTTTTTTACATATTCGTCAATGTAAATGTGGTTTTTTATTGAAATTATTAACTTTTATCTTACCGCTTATAGAATAATTTAAATGTTGAAAAAGATAAATGATGAAAAGTTGCTTAATGGAAATCGCTCTAAGCATACGTAAATTGCCGGCAGCTTAACACTTTAAAACAAGACATACATATTCACATAAACTCATACATGCACCTGACATATATATTCACATAAACACATACATGCACACACATACATATCCACATAATCCTCAGGTTATGAAGTGAAATTGAGTGTGGTTAGGTATGAGATAATAGATCCAAATATATATTTGATTGATCTTGATGTGATTTTGTGGGATAAAGGAAATCTTGTCAGTAAAGTGTGAAAAAGTGTAGCCTGCAATGTTGCTCATGTTGATTCTTTGCTATATCTCACCTGTATTAATTGTGGCCCTAGCAGATACATGTTGTGGACACCATTAAGCAACGAAAGTGCAGCAAAGGTTGTTTAATTGTTAGAAACAACATGGTCATCGACCTCCTTCCAAAGTTCTCTTAGATAATTCTAAGTCGTTTAGATCTCAGACTATGCAGGCTTTTGTGTCGAAGTGAAAAGTAAGACTTATCTATTGAGCTGTTGAAAAACCATCAGGAAATGGAATTGTTGAAAGAGTTCATTGAATGGTTAAAAGAACGCAGGAGCAAAATGTAGTATACCCATGTCTGTATTTTTAATCAACAACGTTCCATCAAAACACGGCACACCTTTCGAAATTTTTTAATGTGCTTCAATAATTTGTCAATAATTAGCAAAGCTAATTGCATAATTATTGACAAAAGGCACATGTTGCATATTTTTATTATTGTAACGTTTTGTATAACAATCATTAATTGTTGACAAGAGTCACAAGTTATATTTTCAAATGCTATATATTGTAAACAATTTTTTTTGTAAAAATGTTGAGGTTGTTGATAAGTAATAAAAACATTAAAGACAAAATGGCTTTTAAATGTGTTAAACAACAAGTTTCTTTCCTATATGATGAGTTATATCAGCTGATGTCATGCCTCATTGAAAGATTTATCAAAAAAGAATTTTTCACAAATGGTAATACATTACAAAAGTTGTGGAAGATAGATCTGCATAATGAAAAGTGCAATTGGAGAGAAGTGGTTATTTGAGTTACAGAATTGTAAAATTGTTAGTAGTCAAATTAAATTTCGAATAGAATGAATTGCTTTTTAATTGCTGTAGTCATAAAATTAAAAGAGCGCTCTCCACTTAAATACAAGGCTAATAGGCATTTATCATCACTTTTGCTAAATTTTATCAGGTCGCCTGACAAACTGCGTTTTGATGCTTTAGCATCGTTTCTACTTGAATCTGGGCTAGTAAAATCAGTCGTATCTGATCTAGCTATGAGCCATTATGCTCTCCTATGCAATTTGGCATCATTAAAAATAAAGAGTTTTGAAAATTTTGATTTCAGTAAGCAGCACCTAGATGACTTTTACTATGAACTAGTTGGCAAAGATACGCAGTACTCAGCGATTGTTTGAAAAAGCAAAAATTGTAATGATTTTATCTCATAGCGACCATGCAAAAGTAGATTGAGGTTTTAGTGTTAACTCAAATGTTTTGATAGAAAGTCTTGCAGCAAAATTTGTAGTTGCCTGGCGACAAATTTATGATACAATCCTTGATGTTGGCGGACTGTGCAATGTACATATCACACCAAAATGTTAAAAACTGTCTGTTTATTGTATGACCCATGCCGACAAGCTCTTTCTGACAAGAGAAATGTAAAAAAGAACAACAAAAGAAACTGTGAAAACTTAGAAAAGGATTTTGAAAGTAAATCGGTTGCTATTAATGATAAAATAAGCCGTTTATCATCCTCCATATATAATAATTAGTTTTGCTGATTCTTGATTACAACGTAGTATCATATGTGTAGACGTAGTATCATATGTGATTTTTAAGCTTTATTTTTTTTACTTCATACTTTTTGTTGATGATGTTTTAAAGTGTTTAAAGTAAACAGTTTTTAAGAAAACTTCTATTAATTTTGTAAAGTTATGTGATTTTATTTGTTGCCTTTTTATTGCTAAATTTGTTAAACTTATATCGGTGTGTCAGGGAAACTTCATTGTAGTCAGGGAAAATGAAATCAAAAATTGCCTGGCCATCCTGCTCTAAACCTATATATTAATGTATAAATATTTATACAATATTGTATAAATACTATATTGTACAATATAATATTGTACCTCATTTGTTTTCAATATATTTGTTTTAATGATATTTATAGTTTTTCATTGCTAAGTAAATCTTTTGATTTTTAGTTTAAATTCAGATCAATAAAGAACACAAGTAACTAGTATTGATGCACCAAATGGGTCACCATTTAGTCCAATTTGTTCAATTTCAAAGATTGATGAAGGTAACTTCATTTTTTTTTTTTTTTTTGAATTGAAAAAATATATTTTTTTCTGTGATAATTGTTTAACCAAAACAATTTTAATCGTTGTGACACCATCACTATGGGTAAAACTTTGACTAAATCATTTTTTGCCAAAAACCATCAAAAAGTTACTTGTAATGTTGGTTAATTGATTCACAATATATATTTATAGGGGTCAAAATAGATGCTGGACATCGATGGTCATGGGACCTTTTTTGAAACTTACCTGATGGGGATAACCAACCATCGTTAATTTTTGCTGACATATTGAACAGTGGTTGGTTTACTGACATAATGAACAGTGGCTCCTCAGTCCATTCCAAGACCTTTAAGGGGTCTTGGAATGGTCTGAGTACCAATGTCAGACACCTATTTTGACCCTTGCATTTATGTTTGGTAATTATATAAAGTTATAAATTCTTTTTTTATGAATTTAAACTTAATTTTTAGAACTGGTTTTTTCATAAAATTAAAACTATATTGTTTTTTTTTCATTAAGTTATTCAACTTGTATAAAGTGTTATACTTGTTGCTAGCTACTATTTTTTCCAGTTGTTTTCTTTTTTTGTAACAGTGCTTTGCTCAAATGCGCTAATTTTGTTCTTTGGAAAACTTTGTACCAGGGTTTATTGTGAAGAAATTATGTGTGCTTTTTTTTGGGGTGGTCGTAAAAGCTAAATATATTGTCAACAAGCATGATTAATGTTCTCAAAATCGATATTTAGCAGATATGGTTGGGAATAGTGTGTGATTTTGTTCCAATCCTCTGCGCATATTGTAAATTTAGTATTATATGCATTCAATTACACCTTGTATAGACTTTCACACACCTAAAAACTTATTGCATGTATAAAGATTCTAAAAGCAGTAAGTAGCCAAATAAAATTAATTTAAAAAATTATGTTAAAAATTTGCAACAAAATAAATGCTTGTTAAATAAAATTTAATAAGTAACATATTTTTAAAAAAGTAATTTCCTTCCTTTGTTTTGAAAAGTTTTAGTAGTAAAAACAGCACCAATTAAATTAGGAATACGAAAAGTTTCATAAGACAGCAGTAGTAATTAAATCCTTGCCTTGAAATGATTGAGTTAAACGGCTCAAATTAACGCAAAAAAATCTAATGGCTAAGGTGTAAAAAGCGGTTTGCAATTTACAATATGCTTAATTTAAGCCCTGCGTTGAATCAATATATATTATTTGATATATTAGACTAAACTTTAAATCAAATTGTCTTTTATTCTATTTCTGTATTTCAGCATTTCTGTAAACTTAGGGTTGCGCACTTTTTTTTTTTTTTTAATGAACCAAGTTTTTGTAATTTTATAAAAGCAAACTTTTTTAATATTGAATACATATAATTTCTAACAAATTCAAATTAGGGATTATAACTAACTAATTTTTTTTTTACAGCCTATTAAAATGACAATATTCTATAAAAACTAAATATTTTTTATTGAATATTTATTTAGCAAAAAATGTTATTATAACAATTAGGAAACTAATTTGAGTAGAAGATAGGAATAGAGGGTTTCAGAATTGATTAATCTACAAAGAGGTTATTTAGTGCAGGTAAATTTTGGCAATTGTTTTAATATACAATTAAGCTTTCTATAAAAAATTTTATTTTATTCAATCATAAATATCATGCAAATAGTTTTTATTTAAAAATACAAAAAATCGAAAATTTATATACTAATTTGAGATAGCATGAACAAACTTAAGTTTGGAGTTTGCATAGTGCCTTAACAAGTCAAAATAAAGCATCAAAAAAATCCTTGTAACATTCACCTATGTAACATTCAACAATATAATATATATATATATATATATATATATATATATATATATATATATATATATATATATATATATTCAGGCTGAATTAACACAAGTCAATAATTGATTGACTTGTATTAATTCAGCCTGAACGTTGTGTACATCATCTTCATCATTATCCTCAAAGTTAATCTCATCTGGATTTTCTAATCCTAAGCAGTTGCAAAGATTTTCCAGTTAAATGCACATCTAATATATTTTGCAGTATATTGTTAGGGTGAGCATACGTTAGGAGCACTGAAGTGCTCTAACGTATGCTCACCCTAACAATATACTGCAAAATACCTCTCTTGTGGCCTCCATTAATTTTTGAGATGACTAAAGGATTGCTCCACATCACCATCTACCCGAAGGTGAACTTAATTGAAGTTTATTTTCTCTGGTTTAGTTGGCTGATTAAGTGTGATCGAGACAGTTAACGGTATCTTGAGTCTGCAAAAGAGTAACCTGCATTAAATTATATTCTAATGTCTTTTTTAATTCAGAATTAGAAAAAATAATAATCCAGGATACTTTTTGACAACATCTCTTAGGGAAAAGGAAAAAAGCTATTTTTAAGTAAATCTATAAATTAATTCTTTTAAACTTCATTCATAACCGTCCATTAATAACAAGCATATTTAACAATAAAAGGTTGAAAGATTATTCCTTTTTTGTTGCTTTTTTTTTTTTTGAATTGACTAATAATTTTTACCAAATACTCTTTGAAAACTCCCAGTTTCTTTGATTTTAACACTTTTGCTTCTGAAAAAATTGGGTTGCTTCTCAATGTTGATCTCTATTTATTTTTAGACAAACAAAATTTTTGAACACATCAGACTAATCATTTAAAGCAACATGCTGAGCCTAACGCCAGATTTGATCTTGACCAATTTCCTTTTTAACAAAAACTAAATAAAGCTATTAAAACAACTAAATGAACTATGATCATTATACTTAACTAGCTGGAGTTACCCGGCGTTGCCCGGGCCAATATTTAAAAGTAAATGAGCATCTGGAACTTTGTTATACTAATTTTGGGCTATGCACAGTAAGATTGTGCAATATTTTTTAGTGTTGCACAATAATCCCACAAAATGTGACCCTGTTGGTTGAAGCTATGAAATAACTGAAAGACATTAAGGAAGAAAAAGACATTTTGTTTATTTTCCACTTAAAAACAACAAATTAAGAATTTCCAAAAGAACATTTACTCAAATTTTTCAATTAAATTGTTCTCTCACACTGGAAAAAAAAGTTGAACATGTTACAAAAGTTAAATCATGGGTAATTTCTTCACATTGGATTGTTATTGTTTTCTGTTAATAGGACTTCTTTAAAGAGGATTTCTTTCACTGAAGAGCCTTCTGATAGACAATGTTCTTGGTTTTTTCTTCTGGAGTCAAAATGAAAAGATTTCGTGGAGATCCAACTCTGGAGCATGCAACATAGAGCTGGCCGTGAGAAAAGCAGGGCTGTTCCAAATTGATGCCAGCCACTTTGAGTGACTGTCCCTGCGCTTTGTTAATGGTCATGGCAAAAGCCAGCCTGACTGGAAACTGGAGGCGCTTGAAACTGAATGGGAGGTCATTGGGAATCATTGGAATCCTTGGAATGAAGACATTCTCACCTTTGCCACATCCAGTCAGTATAGTTGCTTCAATCAAGTTTGAAAGGATAGCTTTGATGATGAGTCGAGTTCCATTGCAGAGCTTGGGACTGTCGAGGTTGTGAAGGAGAATGATTGGTGCTCCAACTTTCAGGTGAAAAATGTGAGGAGGACATCCAGATGGTTCTAAAGAGTTCAGAAATTCTGTTGGATAGTTGACAGCTTCACTGGGGTCCATAACCATGTCAATGGAGTTGTAGGACTTTTCATTGCCTGGGAGCATTTTCTGGATCTGCATATTGATCTTGGTGACAGACACATTTTTGTGAGCCAGAATAGCTCTCTCACAGATCCAGTCATGTCTGGTGAAACTCTGCTGGATGTTGGGAAACACCTTGACAATGAGTTCCTCTGCAGAATCCACCAGTGTGCAAAAGTTGGCAGGGAATTTTATGAGCCCTGTCTGCACATCAACTGGTGCCTCACCATTGCCCAAGGCAAGGAGCTGATTAGAAAAGGCTCCTGCTGACAGATCACCAGACAACTTTACCCTCATGTTTGTTGTCAAATGAAGTGTTCTGACACTCCTCCACAGGTAGGAAGCTTTTAGGTTTTGCCAAATTGCACGGCTGAGGCTGCAGAGCCACATTGGATCCCATTTTTGGGCCCCCCTGACCCCGGGGGTCGGGGTACGGGGTCAAAACCCAGCTAAGAACCTTCTCCCCCTCGAGGACTACCCTCATGCCAAATTTCATCGAGATTGGTCCGGCAGTTTGGATTTCTATAGAGAACAAACAAACAAACACACACACAAACACACATTGCCCTTTATATATACCTAGCTGGAGTTACCCGGCGTTGCCCGGGCCAATATTTAAACTGGCTTACCTGATATCTGTACACAAAAATGGGCCCAAAAATAGGCTTAAAAAATGGTCCCCCCTGACCCCGGGGGTCGGGGTACGGGGTCAAAACCCAGCTAAGAACCTTCTCCCCCTCGAGGACTACCCCCGTGCCAAATTTCATTGAGATCGGTCCGGCGGTTTGGATTTCTATAGAGAACAAACAAACAAACACACACACATTGCCCTTTATATATATTAAGATTAGATATATTAATTAGATATGCGTTTTGTCATATTTATAAAGATATCGTTTTTTTTTGTTAAAATAATATTTAATAATTATATATATTACCAAAATCGTAACTGCATCATAACAATATAGCATCTTTTAAAATATATAAAATATTTTATACTATAAATAGTATAATATACTATAATATCTTGTTTTATATAAAAAAATTTATTATTATTTTACATTATAAGATGTTATGTTGTATTAATATAATAACATCTTAATATATATATAAATTGAATATATTAAGTTTACCTTAACAATATAACATCTTAATGACAACCATTGCGATGTTATATCAATATTTATGATATCACATCATAATGCATATAATTTAAATATATTAGGATAGAGTTTTATATATATTATATTGAGATTTTATATCAATCCGACAATATAGCTATATATGAAACATAATATTATTACACCATTTTTATTATTTAGTGATTTTAGAGTTACCAAAGTTAAGGCAGCTTATAGCTAATGTAACTTTTCTTGCTTAAATTGAGCTGAGCAAGTTCTTAAAAAGTTAGGTGAATACCATTTCAGCTTAATGAATACCAATTTTTTAGTGCTGAACTTATGAAAAAAATTATATAAGTTTTGTTAAATGCAACTGCGCAAGTTTCGTGAATACAAATTTCACAGTTTTGAACATAAGTCAAACTTATGCAATAAAAAAAGTTTGGTGAATATGCTCTCAAGGTTCCACCATACACAGATCATGAGTCTGGATTCATGAATATTGGGCTTTGTCTTAATGTTGATAAAAAAAAGTTATGTATTAATACCCTTATCTATCTTCTTGACTCAAAAGAATAAATAAGGGGGTAATGTCAAAATATATTTAAAATGTATTTTTTTGATGTTGTTTTTTTATATATTACTGGTTAGAAAATTGACCAATAAAGTTTGATTTTCAATTTTAATAAAATTATCTGTTAAAAATATTTAGAAAGAAATTTAGTAAATATGTCAGTGTCATTTGAATCTCAACCAGTGAGTTAAGATTCAAATGATACTGATGTCTATTGAACCATGTCCTTTATACCATTTAGTTGCTTATGTCAGCCACAGAAGCAACTTTTTGATATGAAAGTACATCAGAAATCCTCAACAATTTGCTATTGCAATCCTATTAATCAATATCAACAAGATTACATGCAGTTTCTGGGAATGTTAGGTCAACCTTTTGCTGCACTTTATATTACAACTAGGACTACACATGTAAGGTATAGTCCTAGTTTTAATATAAAGCACAGATAGAGAAGTCTCTGGAAGCTCTAGCACCCTACTGAGTTCTGATTCAGATGTAAGTTGTATATTAAATTGTTCATAAATACTAACACAAAATTTTTGTTATTTCATACAATTGTTATACGGTGTTAATTTCATTTTAGTTTAAAATAAAATTACCTAAAGATTCCAAAGAAGATAATGGAAACTTGGCGGGAAATCTTGAATAGATTATTTTATTGATTATGACAAGATTGTCATAATCAGAGAATCTATTCAAGCAGTATGTTACAAACATCACCACAATCGAATGAAAATATATGGGGGGGGGGGGATTCTTTGATATGGGCTGCTCCATCCAAAGATTCAAAGGAAATTTCTGTATGAATATAATTTTTTTTTTTTTTGCAAAGCATTTAATGCTTAAAATAAAAAGCTAAAGGTATGCTTTAGATAAGTAACTAAAGTTTTAAGATTGTTTTAGGAATTTTTTCATGGAAAGAGTATAAGGATTGCAGGTAAAAAATATTTGATTTTTTATAAAGGCGATTATAGTTTTTTGGGAAACTTTATTCCTTTTTTTAAGTCAACTTCCTTTATGGCAATCATGAATAAATTGCATAAATTTTTTCCTTTCGTGCAGGGTTTATTAGGCCTTATTTCTTATTGGAAATTATTGGTTAAATCTATTTTAGGCTGTGTTGGAGTTGTAAAACACTTCTCATGGGGTCAGAGCTTGGGTCCCTGTCACTTAATTACTGGAGGTCTTTAACAGTAAAGGTTAAGCCTTGGCTAATCCTAGGCTTGTTTTGGTTGTATTGAAACAAACAACTTCACAAATAAGTACAAAGGATTTTATTTTGCTCTGATTGTATGATTTACTTAAGAAAAAATAAAAGTGCCAGGTAGATTATTGTTTGTTTTCTCTTTATTTTCAATCTTAAGAATAACTTGTCTACATCTTGCACATTTTGCAAGTTCAATGAGCTTTTTCCAATTTTTTGCAAGTATTGAGTTTCTTTTATATCCAAATATTTTTGAAAACATCAAAAATTTATTTTAGCAAAGTTTTTCTGCATATGATAGAGCCTTCAGCACTTTGACAACAGACTTTGACACCTAATGTTTATTTGTATTTACATTTTGGTGTTAACATAAAATTGTAAGCAGTTGGAATATTTTATAAAACTTAAATTTGAATATAACTTCATAAGTATAACGATTAACATAAGTTTTAACGATTTAGAGTAAACAAAATTTTTTCTGTTTTTTTTTTTAATTTTATTAACAAATGCTTAAATAGAGATGAAACTTTCTTTAAAAATATTTCTTCATAAATATTTTGAAGAGCATTTTTGATGTTATGGGTAATTTCATGTCGTATTGATTAGTTCAAAATAAATGGGTTTTTTAAAATTCTTTTTCAATACTTTTTAAACTCAAGTAAAATATGTAAGTAAAAGAGTATATTCTCAAAAAAGCACTTCTAAACAATGTCAACCATTGGTTTGTGTAAGTTTGATACTTTCTTAAATTATATATATATATAAATAGTAGTGATGTAGTGGTAGAGCGCTCGCCTTATAAGCGAGAATTTCCGTGTTTAATCCCCACCACGTCCCTGGTAGTACCATGCTCAACTTGTTTCTTTGTGCAGCGGCCTTGTTTGTCAAGGTTCGTGTTTCGGAGTTATACAGTTAAGAGAGTGTAGTAACCACAAAAGTAGCCTCCTCGACTGTAGTAGTCTTATTTGGCTAAAGCAGGCTTTAGCCAAATAAGACTACTACAGTCGATATATACAGTCGATATGAGCCATATTTAACAACCTGGGGGAAAAAGTTCAACCTTCAAAAGCAATTTAAAATAATTGTAAATATAATTTAGTCTATTTTTTTATTGTCTATTAAAAATGCGTATTATTTAATATTTAGATAAATAATATAAAGTATTCTATGATAAATGGAGTGGTGACTTGAACAACAATCGCTCAAATCAGCATTGGATTAAAGATGATTAAAGTTTTAATTTTTTGTAAGTAATTTTTTGTGATAAACTTTTTCTCACATTTTTGTCAATGTCTAATAATTGTGTTTTTAGATTAAAAAAATGTAAAACATATATTGAACAGATTCAACAGTTCAAAGCAAAACAAAGACACAAGGGTAAAGCGTGTAGTAAAAATAATAATGGGGCATAAAGGACGTCACCATTTTTTAGATAATTTTTGACCACTCTCCTTTCCTTCCCCCACCACCCTCCATTCGTCACCGGTTGTCCTTTTTTCCTATACTCCTTTAAAAAGGATGTCATAGAAGTAGGACCTCCTCCCTTTCTTTATTTTTTAAAACAAATTTTTTGAAATTCTTTTTTAGTATAAGTATTTTTATTGAGATTTTTCACATGAGTTACATATTTCTGTGTTTAAATATCATTCAGTAGCTCATTGGGTATTTCGATTTTTGTTTCAGTTGTTTGTTCTTGTAAGCCTCCCTGTAAAAAAATTTGCTATATTACTCGTGTTCTATATATTAAATTTAATCAAAGTATGTCATGGCAACTTGCCTCACTCTTCATTCATCCAAAGATTTTTTAAATAATCGTCAATATGGCAGTTCAATTCGACTGAAATAGTTGCATCATTTGGAATAATAAGGCCCTCTGTTTCAATTTGGTCCTCGTCACATTATTCAGCAAAGACAGTGTTCTCTTCTACCACAATTATAGCCATTAACTCTCTTTTGCACTTGGCGACAACATGAACAGGTCTAACTCCCAAAAGGGTTTTTGTATTCTAACGCAAATAGCCAGTTGTTTAATAAAATTAAAAGGATTAATGCTGATATGCTATTTTAACATGACTTGGGAGGCAAAGTACAAGTTACAATGCTTACAGATTCTCTGAGATAAACTTGATTGCACAGAGGGGCAAAACAGATCGTAAGAAGGAAGTTGATCGTGAAAAAAGATCGTAAAGGAGGAAATGAAAAAAAGATCATAAGGAGGAAATGATTTCGATGATTGAGGAATGGTGCTCTGAAATTGGAGGGGATAACAAAAAATACATAAGAAAAAAGATTCATGCTGGTGACGTCTGAAATGACTACAGTTTTCAAGCCATCGTATGAATGACAGATTAAAATAAGAGCTATAACATGGAAAGAAGAGAATAACATGGAAATGAGAACTCTTTTTCAAAGAAAAACATCCGCGATCCTCCCATTTTACAATTTCCGTGAAATATTGGCTGGTGCGCACATGAGAGGCTAACTATTCCTGATCTTTAATGAGTGATGGCGAGCATCGAGCTCCTTGCCGTCTAGATCAAGGTTTTTTTGTTTTGTTTTTACATCTTGGCTTTCAACAAGGTGGCAAGCAACCACTATTAGAGTTAGAAGTTATTGGAAGAGAAAAGATGAAGTTTATAGACAAATAACAATTGACAGGCGACTTAAAAGATTGCAAATTGTATGAATCAGGAAAGCAAGATGAAGGAAGCAAATTCCAAAGAACTGATGTTTGAGGGAAAAAACTAGATGAATACGAGTTTTTGGAGCACTTAGGAATAGTCACAGTAAAAGGAATCCTTTTACTGTGGCTGTTCCTAAGTGCTTCAGTAACTCATTTTAAAAGATAAGACTTATTTAAATGACAAGTAACACAAGAATGGATTTTAGTAGATGGCACAAGAGACGCTAGCTCTTTAGAGCAGTGCCCATTATAGTATTTGTAAAAAAGAGAAAGTTAAGCAACATTACGACGATGTGATAATGGTTGGAGGTTGGCTGCAAGAGCAGGTTCAACTATGTTTACAATGCGTTTTTGCGCCTTGTTTTAAAGAGGAAGGGTATCATTGGAAGTTCCGCCCCAGATATGGCCGCAGTATTCCATACAAGGCCGGATTTGAGATTTATAGAGATAAAGAATTGAATCCAGAGTAAGAAAGCATCAAGTACGATTAACAGATGCAACCTTAGCAGATGCTGATTTTGCAATGGATATGATATATAGTTTTCAAGAAAGATCGGAAGTAAGACTTAATCTTAGAAGATGAAGGGTAGATGACTCATTGAGTATGTTACCGTTCACAAATATAGGATTATCTAAATTATTGTGATAAGAATTGGCTGAAAATATTTGAGTTTTATCTAAATTAAAGTTCGCCTGCCACTGTGAGCCCCATGCTGTAGCAGAGGTAAGATTCTTTTCAAGCTCAAATGCCACCTATAACCAATCAGAGAGTGTTGGCTTTTTATCAAGACAAGAATAAATTATTTAATCATCAGCAAACAATGCCACCTTAGATGTGAGAATATTTGAAAGATCATCAATGTAAATTAAACCTTAAGGAACCCTTGAAGTTACAGGATATGAGGAAGAGTGCTGTCCATCGAGGACAACTTTTATACTACGATTATTTAGGATGAATTCAATAATTTTAAAGATGTTACCAGATACACCATAAGAAAAAAGCTTATAAAGAGGATCAGCATGTCAAACTTTATCAAAAACTTTAGAAATGTCAAGAGCAATAACCTCTCCACTACTATCTAATGTATAATAAAACCTATCGGTTATTATTGTTAGCAATTCAGCTGTAGAACAAGAAGATCGAAATCCATATCGATGATCAGAAAGTAAGTTATTAGATTCAATATGAGAGATTGAGTGTTTGTTAATTGAAGACTCAAAAACCTTGCTTATGAAAGAAGGAGACTAATGGAACTGTAGTTAGACAAGTCAGATTGCTCTCCAGAATTTTTGAAAATTGGGAAAACAGTTGCTGCAGGCTGGAAAACAAGACTTTAAAATAATTGAACTACTTCAAACGGTGTCTCTAAATAAATTTAGAGACACCATTTGAAGTTGTTCAAGTTACAGGCTTTTACATTTAATGCAAATGAATTAAAAAAAATTGAATTTTTCAAAATATCAAAGTTTTCCCGTATTATCAAAATAATCTCAGATGTGTGCACTTCGGTTTTAAAACTTTGAAGAAGCAGCATTAGTGCTTTATATAAAATGTCGGCAACTAACTCGATGCATTATTCAACATCCTAAACTGGAAACAATGTATCAAAAATACATCTGTGCCAGGCTAATAGATAAAGTTAGATTCTAACTTCGATTAAAACTTTTTATTTATTATAATAAATAAAACATTTTAATCTCAAGAACTGCAGCTTTATTGACTAAATAAAAAATGTACAACCTTTTTTTAATTTAATATATTTTAGGTATGTAGCATGAAATTTTTAAACAAATCGAACACTAGATTGTTATATATCATTGGAAAGACCTTGAAAACAGTATTTTAATGGTGAAATATATATATATATTGTATGTATTTAAGTTGTAATATATTATTAATAAATTATGTGTGTGTGCGTGTGTATATATATATATATATATATATATATATATATATATATATATATATATATATATATATATACATATTTTTATTTTTTAGGGAGTTATTTTATTATTAGTTTTTTTTGTTTTTGTTTTTTTTACATATGTATGTGTCTATATATTAGGGTGTGTCATTTAAAAAAAAAATTGATTTAAAAAAAGTTATATTGAAAAAATATTAGGATTTTATATATAATTAAGAAATGTAACCTTCCGTTTTGTTGAATTTTAGCGCTAGCTACATTTTTTTTAATTTTTAGTTTTACTGTTTATTGCTATTCTGTATACTACTCAGTGAGCACACACCAAAAAATGGTTGGCTGTTTTGAATTATTTTTTTCTGCCTAGAGTCGAACAGTTTTCTTTTTAATATTTCTAAGTATTCTATTTATTGTGGTTAAACAAAAAAAATTACAAAATTCTGCTTAAAATAGTGTAAAATATGTAACAATATCCTTATAAAAACCAAAATATTGTGTTACAAAATACATTTTAGGGCTTCTTACACTTAGGGTGGTTTTGTGCTCTATTGTTAAATATCCCTATAATTTGTGTTGTCCTTATAATATGTGCTTTCTCATAAAATAAAATAATTTTAGAAAAAGGCTATATATTTTTGTCTCTAAAAATATAATTTGTTATGTTATGACAACTAATAATATTAAAAAACACTACTATATTATAAAAATAATAAGCAATCTATTTAATATTAAATGTTCATTAAATATAAACATATATGTTAAATATTAAAACAACAACATATTGTTATATATTTTTTGAGCTCAACAAAAAATAAAAAAATAAAAATCACTTTAACTATAGTTTAGAAGTTCCATCATGTCTTTCTTGCTCCTATTAGCAGACATCAACTCTCTGCTAATGAATTGGGCTCTTATGTAAGCTTCTCTTCTTTCTGATGTGTGGACATGTCCTGCAGCTTCTGTGACCATCTTTACACACCTCTCAACTGATTGTGTATGTGAATTCCATTGGGGAACAACCATGGGGTTATCAATTAAGTCTTTAATATCCGAAGATGTAAAATTGCATGTCAAAGGTGGTTCTGTTATATTATTGCTCCAGTCTATCAGACTAAAAAGATTTTTAGCATCAATGTTAATATCAGGTGTTCTTCGATGTCTATGGCTATAACCACCAGTATTAGACTGCTCATGATATTTTTCACGGAGTTTAAGAATAATTTCCACAGCTTGACCTCTTTCTACTTTACTGTCACTGCATATCATAGCTTGTAAAATAGCTTCTGAATGTGCATACCAAGCTGATCTTTTAATTGTGGGCATTGCAATATCAAGAACCGGTTCCCTCTGGCTTCTGAGGAGTTCTAATTTGTATAAAATATGTCTTGGTCCCTCAACCCAACATGATTTAACTTTTATGTTAAACTAGTTTGGAATATAAACACCTACAATATATTCAACAATCCATGTAAGATTTTGAAGGTTGATACCATATAGGCCATGCTGAGAAACCCATATCCTGCAAAATCTTAATGCCGTAGTGAGCCATCTACTATGGCAAACAGGTCCTATTTCTAGCATTGCTAACTGCTGAGGTAAATCACCAGACTTTATTGCTTTTGTTATTCGGTAAGCATAGCTTTGATCAGTACTTAAACCATTTATAACTTCAGGGCTAAGAACTATTAATGCAGGCCCAATATCAATTTTTGTAAATCTGGGATTAATTTCAAGACTTGTTGCTGAATTTAACATCTTTCCCAGTATTCCTGACCACTTATTTCCACATTTTGTTGGGCCGTCTAAGCTTATAATTAAATGTCTTAAACCTAACTCGTTTGTGTGAAGATCACGGACAATCCATACTAATCTCTTTCTCAATTTTCTTTCCACCCATTGCATCACACCACCTTCCCAACCAGTATTTACATTAGTGCTGTCTCCTCCTATTGCTTTTAGTTGTGTTCCTAAATTTCTTTCCATCAACCAGTTAACCAAGTGGTCTGCAATTACCTCAGCATGTTTTCTGTGATCAGTCTTATCAGGAACAAAATGAAATAGATATTTTCCACCTGGTTCAGTAACGACAGAATAATGCTCTTCCTTGAGAAGACCAGGGAAATGCGTACCATCAAATTCTGTTAATACTTTTGTATTATCTTTCCTGCCATCAAAAAAAATACAGGAAACCACATTATTTTCAAGGTCTTTATTAAATTTATTGGCTAATTCAATAGCTAACTTCTCTTGGGCCCTTTTAACCTTGCTGTGATCAATAATCATCAATGTATTATTCTTTGTTATAATTTTTGCATCTATAAGTGCTGCTGTCGCTATTTCTGCAGTTTCTCGTAAGCTAGTGTGATGCCTCATACTAGCCATTGCAATGTTTGTTATGTCCATTCTGTTATAAACTTTTACAATACTATTGGAAGGTTCTGGTTCTCTAGAAAAATCCGGTTTATAAAAAATCTAAAAAAAAAGATATTGTGATATTTTTATAAAAAATCACTATATCAACATTTCATTTCTCCAAAAAAAGTTATATTAATTACTAAAAAACATATTTTATTATTACCTGAATAATCTGTGCCAAGCAATTATAATCTTCTGGAATCATTTGGTTTTCTTTTTCTTCTTTTTTAATTTTTTTATCTCTCTTTTCTAATTGCAGCTGATACTCTACTTTTCTCTTTATAACTTGTTTTATTTTTGTTGATTCTAGAGTGTCAACTCACCAATGTAGTAGTGTGCAAAACTTCCAACTTTGTCTCTCTGTGACTTGATAAAGCTGAGTTCTATAACAGGAATTTTACTTTCACGTACACATGTACATTTAATATGTGCCTGCTTTTTACAGTCTTGGTCACAACCATACTCTGAACAAAACATTATTAAACATTTACAGGACAAAATATCGAAGAGTTTGTCCATTTTTGGAATAAGAGTATCCTTTATTGATTTTTTTGCATTTCCAAGGCAAACTTTAACTGCAGTTTCCCACAGATACTTTAGTTTAGCTTTAATACTACATTCTTTAATAATTACTGGATGTAAAAACTTGCAATTAGCTTTTTTCCATTGAGCAGATAAAGCTAGAGTCATATCATTAACTAGTTTATCAACAGTATAGTTTCTTTTGTTAAGGTCACTGGTCTCTCTCAAAAATATTCCATAGCGTAAAATATCCCTTGCAGTAGGGAGCTCAGACGGTAAAAGAAGTTTTCCTTTTCCAACATATCTACTTAAGTGAGTAGCTGATAAATATCTTGTGATTTTTGGTGCCATTTGTTTTATTAAAACTTAATTTTTCAATAATCAAAGTAATTTTATTTTAAATTTATTTTTATCAGGCAAAGCGTAAAGTTTTGAAAAATATCTCTTAATAGGTCCGAAATAAATTTCTTCCACTTAAAGTATAATTTTTAAACAGAAAAACGAAATACGTCATTGTTTTAATGATTTTCAAAATATTCGCAAACAGAATACATAAAAACCCAAAAAAATGTAGCTACTACTTAATTTAATTTATTTTTAAAAGTATTACACCATTTCATTTATGAAATCCTAATATTTTTTTCATATAATTTTGTTGTTGTTGAAAATATAGGGTTTTAGTTGTCTAATTGACACACCCTAATATATATATATATATATATATATATATATATATATATATATATATATATATATATATATATATATATATATATATATATATATATATATATATATATATTTATTTATTTATTTATTTATTCTTGCAACATTAAAAAAAATGTAAAGGAAACAACAACACCCTTTAGTTCAGATTATTTGTAGACAGTCTAAATTTAATGCTGAAGTAAATGAATTTTTAATTGATCAAAAAATTAAATTTATAAACCGACATAACAGAGGACCATACCCTGATTATTTAAGATTTTTGATACAGTATAATGATGTTTACTTACCAAATTTTTATCTTAAAGCAACATGTAACAATATTTGTGTTAGACAATGAAATTTGTTTAGTAAAAAGTATTTGTATTTTTGACAAGACTACCTATATTGTGTACTAGTCATTTTTGATAAAATCAAATTTGTTTACTTATCCTTATGATTTAAGTCTGTTAAAAATGTTTTTAGCATCAAATTTAAAAAAAGTTGAAGATGTTGCAATTTTAAATGATAATTTACTCACTTGTTATAGTTGTTGAAATTTGTAGTTTATTTTTATTCTTGATAAATAAGTGCACATAATTTACTTTATTTTTTATTATTTTGTGTCTAATTTTTGTGTATTAAGTGTTTTCTTTTAATAATAACAATATATTAATATTGTTTGTAATAATACATTTCATAGAAAATAGTTTAAATAAATAACTTTGACCATATAAATGACATATCAAAAAAATACTTTTTATGAATGTCAAATATGTTTTTTAAATTTGTTTTCACATTTTATTTGTATTTTATCTTTTGAAGTAATTTTTTATTGGTCTATATTTTAACATTTCTCAAATTTTGGTTGTTTTTTTTATTAACAAATATAACAAAATGATCATTTGTAATGATCATTTTGTTATATTTGTTAATAATTACACTTAATGCCTATAATTATTATTTTAAATATAATTTATTACAACATTTAGCAAATAATTTATTTCTATGAGAACCTTGAATAAATTTTATCATATTGTTAGATTTATTGATGAAAAAAAAATCAGTGGCTGTTTTTTCTGTAAAATTTAAAGCAAATAATATCTGTGGATGTCCATGCTCCAATAAGACCCACCGCATTAACCAAGCCATTAAAAATTGTAAAAAAATTTTTAAATAATCACATTTAAAATAAATAACTTTTTAAAACAAGGCTCCATTTCTGAAGTTTTAGAAGAAGTTTTATTTTGATACTGTTTTTATTTGAATTTTCTTCTTTATTTAATTTTTTTATTTTAACTGAATTCCAAAATGATCTGAAACAATCTTTTATTTCGTTAATGTAAATGGGACACAAATATGCATCGAAATTTAATAAGTTAAATTGATGGAAGTACTTTTTTCGAAAGCAATGAGTTAGACAACTGATGGGATGGAGACCCATCCACTTCTATGGTCTTGTATTTTATTGACTAGAAAGTTTTTTTAATCAAGAATTTAAATAAATGCTTTATAAGGTGACATTTTCTTAATTTATTTTTTGCGCTTTAATTCTAAAAAATGCGCTTTAATCTAAGCAAAATTAAAATAACTTATTGCTGCCTATTAAGGTGATAGCAACTTTGTTGCATGCTAATCAGTTGCTGGATGAATTAAACCCTCATAGCTCCCTAAATCAGTATTACATCATCAGTTGCATCTAATGCTACAATTGAAGCATATATACATTTAAATTTATGTGCATTTATATATATGTTGCATTTATATATATGTTAAAATTATATGCATTTATATATATGTTGTTTTATTGTACCAAGTTATAATACAAAGTCTCTTGTTCGTTTGAGAGTGATCAATATTAAGTAAATTATTTACAAAATAGATCAGTATTAATATATAAAGAGTTTGATTGTTTGAAAAAAATACAACTTTGTGATGGAACTAAAAGTTTCATGCCCTTCGGCAATCATCAGCCATATTTTATTCTTTGAATTAAGAAAAAACCCTTAAAAAATACAGAAATTGTTTGTTTCAAATTGCACAATTTTATAATAAAAATGATTTCGGATTATACCACGATGATGGTTTAGCAATTTTTAAAAAAATGAGTGGCCCCCAAATGGAAAACATCAAAAAACATTTTGTTGAAATATTTAAAAAAAAAAAGAACTCACTATATCAATACAGTGCAATATGAAAATTATAAATTACCTTGACGTCACATTAAATCTCAAAGACCATGCTTTCCAAACATATTCTAAACCCGGTAATTCCTTAAATTATATTCATGCTGATTCAAACCACCTGCCTAATATATTAAAGCAGCTTCCGCATTCAATTGAGTTAAGATTGTCTGCAAATTCGTCAAGTGAAGAAATTTTCCAAAGATCTACTCCTATGTACAATGACGCGCTATTAAGATTCGGTTTTAATCACAAACTTTCATATCACCCTAGTTTAAATTTACCTCATACCAAAAACCGTAAACGCAACATCATATGGTTCAACCCTCCTTTCAGCAAAAATGTTAGCACTAATATAGGAAAAAGCTTTCTAACCTTGATCAACAAACACTTCCCAGTGAATCATAGACTCCACAAAATTTAAAACAGAAACACGACAAAAATAAGTTATAGCTGTGTCCTGAATATGAAGTCTTTTTTAAACGCACACAATCAACAAATTATGAACAATAAAAAAATTCCACCTAAAACCAACTGCAATTGCTTTAATAAAAATACCTGCCCTTTATCAAACCAATGCTTAACAAAAAACATTATACACCAAGCCAATATTGTTCCAATAATCCTACTTATTTATTTTTTGTCGAGGAACTATTTACAATTAAAGATGATTTTCGACATATAAAATATTTAAGAATATTAAATACAAAATACACTTTATCATAATAGTAGTTTCAAGACTGGAGAACCTGAAGAAGATAAAATCTTATCATCAGTAACTTTTGATAATAAAAAAGACAGTAAAAGTTTATTGTTAGAAAAAATCAAGTAAGGAATCTTGATTGACAATTAGTTCAATTATGTTCTTTTTGAATTTTTGAGAGGTATTGGCTTCTCTTAGTTTACAACTCATGCTTGTAAAATGGTTCTATAGCATTGGGCCTCGATAGGAAATGGCAAAACTCGTAAGTTTTGATATTGGGAAAGGTTTTTTATAATTTCCGGTTGATCGAGTGTTGTATTGGTTTGATATTTTAGGAAAAATATTTTCGAAAACCTTCGGAGTTTTTTTAAACTGATGTTGGAACATAAATAGTGTGATTTTGAATACATTTATTTCATAAATATCAAGTGCCCTCATACTTCTTAGAAGAGGTTTAGCGTTTGTGAAACGATTTTGAAAATAAATAATGCGTGCTGCATGATTTTGTTGTTTGAGGAGACATTTGAGTTTAGATTTGTTTGTACTACCCCAAACAATATTGCCATACGATAAATAACTATGTACGAATGCAAAATATAGCTGAGTTAGGGTAGATTTGTCTAAGATTTGACGGGTTTTGTATAAAATACCAATATTTCTTGAGATTTTATTGCTAATATATTTAATATGATCTCTCCAGGATAAGTTTTCATCTATTAAGACACCAAGTAATTTATTTGTGAAAGAGCGCTCAATTTCCATGTTATTTATATATAGCATTGGTAAGGATTTAGGAATATATTGAAACTTTCGTTTAGAGTGGAACAAGGAAAACTTAGTTTTAACAGTGTTTAAAGATTAAACCAGATTGATATTTGTTCTAGTTCATTGTTTGCAACTTGAAATAGAGAAATAATGTTATTGTGAGAATGAAATAAAGTGGTGTCATTTGCAAACATGATGGTAGACATAGTATTTGATGCTTTATATAAATCGTTGACGTATATTAGAAATAGTAGAGGACCTAAGATGGAGCCCTGTGGAGCCCCACATAATATTTTAAGTTTGTTTGTCTGAAAACCGTCATTTAGAGATATAAACTGTTTTCTATCAGTTAAGTAACTGGTAAACCATTTATGTATGTATGTATGGCATATTCCATAATATTTTATTTTATCTAGTAAAGTTTGATGGTTAACGGTATCGAACGCTTTTGACAAATCTAGAAATATACCCAAAGTGAAATTGTTATGAGAAGATGCTCCACTGGTAACTTCAACTAGTTGCATAAATGCATGCTCCGTAGAGTAATTTGATCAAAAACCATATTGGTTACAATAAAGAAGATTGTTTTTGTCCAAAAAGGAAAATAGCCTATTATACATGATACGCTCGAGGATTTTAGAAAAAACTGGTAACACTGAAATAGGTCGATAATTTGAAACCAGACTTTCATCTCCTGTTTTAAAAATGGGTGTAATAATTGCAATTTTAAGTTTATCTGGAAAAACACCTGTATTGAGCGATTTGTCAAAACCATCTAATTAAACATCTTTAATAAATCCATAGCAATCTTTGATTATGCTTGCTGAAATAAAATCATAACCTGTTGCTTTATTAGTATTTAGTTTTTTCATCGAATCCTCAAGCTCTTTACTAGTGAGTTTTTAAAATTCTAAGTTTTTATCAGACTTCGATAGATAGTTCGAGAAATGAGCAGGAGTGTGTTTAATTTTACTGGCTAAGTTTGGACTACTAACACTCTTGTCAACAAATCCTACATCGGCATAAGTGAAACACCATTCAAAATTAGATATGCCAACCATATAAAATCATTTAACATTCTAAAATACAAAAACGACACCGAATTATCAAAAGAATTTTAGAAATTAAAAGATGCCAACTTAAACCCAGTTGTTAAATGGAAAATAGTTAGGCAATGCAATGCTAACAACCCAACCATGAAGTCCTGCAAGCTATGCACAAACGAAAAATATGAAATTCAATTTTACCAAAAATAAAAATCTGCTAAACAAAAAAAGTGAAATTCTATCCAAGTGCAGGCATCGAAACAAATTTCTTCTCGCCCTACGGGTGATTGATCAATTTTCTAATTAATTAAAAATTGTTTGTTTTGACGTCAAAACTCATTACATTGCTTTGTTATGTTTTTTCTGTCAATTTCTGTATTTTTTAAGGGTTTTTTCTAAATTCAAAGAATAAAATATGGCTGATGATTGCCGAAGGGCATGAAACTTTAAGTTCCATCACAAAGTTGTATTTTTTTCAAATAATCAAATATATTATATATATATATATATATATATATATATATATATATATATATATATATATATATATATATATATATATATATATATATATATGTATATATATATAAATATATATAGATATATATATATATTTATATCTATATATATATGTATATATATATATATATATATATACAAATATATATATCTATATATATATATATATATATATATATATATATATATATATATATATATATATATATATATATATATATATATATATATATGTGTATATATATATATATATATATATATATATATATATATATATATATATATATATATATATGTATATGTATATATTTATATATATATATATATATATATACATATGTATACATATATGTATAAATATGTATATATATATGCATTTGTATATATATATATATACGTATATGTACAAATGCATATATATATACATATGTATACATATGTATATATATATATATATATATATATATATATATATATATATATATATATATATATATATATATATATATATATATATGTGTGAAAGTTATCTTACTAACCGTAAACAGTTTGTTTACAATAAAGATTCTATATCTCATATATTAATGATTATAACATGTGGTGTTCCACAAGGATCCATACTTGGTCCACTTATTTTTTTAATATACATAAATGATCTTCATAAATCATCAAACTTAACAACAATAAATTTTGCAGATGACACTAACTTGTTTTTGTCTCATAAAGATATTAATATGCTTTTTACTAATATGGCAAATGAATTAAAAAAAGTATCTGTTTGGTTTAAACAAAATAGATTCTAAACATATAAAAAACTAAATGGACACTTTTTTATCCACCTTCAAAAAAACAGAAACTGCCTCATATCATGCCAGACCTTTTAATCGATAATATAATAATAAAAAGAGAAAAAGTTACTAAGTTTCTTGGAGTATATATTGATGAGAATCTATCTTGGAGAAATCATATTGGTAATACCTCCAATAAAATCGCTAAATGCATCGGAATTCTCTATAAAGCAGGAAATATATTCTGTAAACACCAGTTAACACAATTATATTATTCATTTATACATTGTCATATAAACTATGCGAATATTATATGGGGAAGCACTCATAGAACAAAACTAAAATCTCTTTACCTTCATCAAAAACACGCAGCTCGCGCAATAAATTTAAAAAATCGAATTTTTTCATACGAAACAACTTTTTAAAGAAATGAATATTTTAAATGTATATCAACAAAATGTCTTTAACATT
The DNA here is from genome assembly GCF_038396675.1 of Hydra vulgaris. Classification (NCBI taxonomy): domain Eukaryota; kingdom Metazoa; phylum Cnidaria; class Hydrozoa; order Anthoathecata; family Hydridae; genus Hydra; species Hydra vulgaris. Next base: position 50,144,353 of record NC_088932.1, read on the forward strand.
TTATGTTTCATGTTTATATGTAGAGGAAATTTGTTGCCAAACGTATTACAAAATCTTTATTGTATGAAACCTAAAAACAAATATAATCTTCGAATTAATAACAATCTTACTGCACCTTTTTGTCATAAAAGCAGAGATCAGTTTTTTGTTTCTTATCGAGGTCCTTATCTCTGGAACAAAATAGTCTTACCAAATTTTGATTTCTCTACCCGACTGACTTTTGCTTCATTCAAACAAAAACTTAAAAGAATTATATTTTTAATTGAAAATATTTTGATTTATTTTTAATTGTTTTTTTGTTTTGTTTTTTTGTTTGTTCGTTGTTGTTCTATTTTGTATATTTTATTTATTTTTTAATCTTGGCGTTTTAAAATTTTATCTTGGTTATTCTAATTTTTTTTTAAATAATGTAATTTAAAAAAAAATTATTTTAATTTTTTACAGCAATTGAAAAAGAGTTGCTTAAAAAACTTAAATAAAAAGTTGGATACTAATAATGCACCAATTAGTCAACTTATTGGAATGTTGAACAAAAACAGTCAATTCTACTTGATGAATCTTTTAGGATTTCAGTAAACGACGAAAGTTTGATCAATTTAGATAAAGGTTACGAATAATTTTCAGATACGAAAGATTCAGATAAGAAACATATGAATGTATTGGTAAGTGCAAACGATATATATATATATATATATATATATATATATATATATATATATATATATATATATATATATATATATATATATATATATATATATATATATATATATATTTTAAAAGTATTTCTATTTAGTATTTACAGTATAAATAAGTATTTTACACTCAATAGAATTAAATAAAATTGTTTAGTTCTACTACTTTTCTATGAAATTTGAAAGTAGTGATGGCTGTCATGATGGTTTTCATGTATGTCTATTTAAATTTTAGAGCAGGAAATTAGCATCCAAAGGTGACTCGAATATTAGAACGATTGATTAGAATATGATTCCAATGGTGATTAGCACCAATATAGAGAAGACAATTAATTGATCAGGAGCAAACAATAAGCTTGCTTTGAAAGCAATGTTATTGAAAATTATTGGGTAAGAGGAAATTTCTTTCTATATATATATTTACATATAATATACATATATACATTTGTATATATGTATATTAGGGTGATTGAAAAAGCAGCTTTTTAAATAGTCTACTCCTCAATCTTAAATGTGTTCGATATAATAAAATAACACAAGATAAAAATTTTGGTACTAGTACTCGAAAGATGCAATGTTAAGTAAAGTTTTCAAAAATAGTAATCATTTCATATAAAAGTTATTATTTCAATAAAAGCTATGGTTTTTTGACTAAAAATAAAAGTCAATATTTAGTTTCTTAATAATAATTATTTTTAAATGTTTTTTATATAAAATTGCTATTATTTTTGAAATTTTTATTTAGTTTTTGCATCTTTTTAGTACCAGGTTGACATAATTAAAAAAATTTTTTTTTGATATTATTATGAACTCGTCTTATGTTTAAGGGTCTTATGAAAAGTATTCTTATAAATTTTATATCTAGTTCTTTTTTTTATATAGAATAGGGTTGAGGTGCGGCGTATTAAATAAAAAATGCTTTTTAATTACCCTAACGTTTATATGTGTGAGTGTGTGAGAGTGTAAAGTACCTTTTAGTCATACATTTTAGTTTAATTGTTTACTATTGTATATATAAATATATCCTAATGTTGTCACACATAGTTTAACTTTGTGTTATTTAGATGCTGTGAAATTAAAAACTTTCACCTCAGGAGCATCAGGAGAAGAGTTTGAACGTTAACTGAAAAGATATTTTTAGCTTTCCGGGGATCGAAATGCCTCGAGAAGAACGTTCTTTGTTTAAAAAGTTTTTTTTTTCAAATTTACCTCCCCAAGGCCGAGACGGCCACTACAGACGAGGAGGCTACTTGTGGTTATAACCCTCTCTCAACTCTCTAACTCCGAAACACGAATCTTGACGAAAAAGACCGCTACGCGGAGAAACAAGTTGAACTATTAGTAACATTTTTTTATTAATAATTTCATTATTTTTTAACAATTTCAAAAATACTCATTAATTTTTGTCGATATAAGTTGGAATATATTTCGAATAGTACTTATTTGTTTTAATTATGTGGGATAACACATTTGCACTGAAACTGCTAATAATAACTTGGTAGTATATGAATTAGTAAAAAGTAACGCTTTAGTGCTGACACGCGTACACGAAAGAATGTTGGAAAATGATCACGGATCAGTACTGCTAACAAATAATGGACCAGTGTTGGCAAGGGATCGTGGGCCAGTGCTGCCAAACTTATTTATTATTATTATTTAACTTTTATTTCGCTGATTAAACAATATTACAGTTTTTCATATAAAATAAATAACATCGTAAACATAAAAAACCTTTATAAAAAACATTTTTAATCTTTTTAACTTATAATATATATATACTGTTATAATCAAACGATTGCGGGCTAGTGCTGGCAAAAGATTGGGGGCCAATACTGGCCCTTTGGCAGTTTTGATGCAGGCCCTTAAACGACACCCGTAGTCGCAAGCGAAACTGGGCCAGCATTGGACCTTTATCGGGAGGCTGGCCGGGGTTTTACCATTTAATGTTAACTTCATTTATTGTATATTATTATAAAAAAGTTTTTATGAATCTCGTAGCGTTTTTAATATGTTGTTTATATAATTGAGTGTTTCCGACGTACTTGATACATTTCCAATAACTCAAAAACGCATTCTCGTTTTCATTTTTTCTATGGAGGATGCGATATTTTAGGCAACGTAAACGCAATTTATATGCGTAATTGCGTATTCAATGCGTGTGTAAACGCAGTTTTTGATTTTTTTTTAATAACATTTAGTTGTTTGAATAAACTTTTTACTTAAAAAAAAATTCTTTTTTCAAAGAATATACCTTTTCAGAGAGAAATATTTATAATATAATTTCCTTAATTGAAATTTTGATTTTTTTAATGAGCTTCAAAATAATTATACTTTCGATTTTCCAGGTTTTGAAAAAGTTTTGTTCGAGAGACCAACTAATAAACGGATTGGAGGAATTCTGATTTACGTAAAGGAAAACATTTCAAGTGCAAATGTTTATAAATCGATAATATTGCTACTTCTTTGGTTACCCATTATTTGATAACGCTACCGGAGTAGTAACCAACTGGTTACTACCCGGGTAGCATTATCAAATAATGGGTAACCAAGGAAGTAGAAATATCATCGATTTATAAACATTTGCACTTGCTTCGTAAGCTAGGTCTATTCTTTGAAAGAAATCTTATTTTTTTCGATTTTACATTCTCGATAACTAAGTTCAAGTGACCGAGACTTTTACAGACATTTAGATGAGCCAAAGAAAAAAATTCTGTTTTTTATATACTGAAATTTATTATAAGTTCATTGTATTCATACTGCTGCCATTGCGCCAATACTTTCGCTACACGGTAATACTCCTACGTAAAAGTTGTATATTTTTAAATATACAAATTGTTTGAACATGGATTTATTTTCATAAATCCATGTTCTAAAAGTAGATTTTTTATTTTTATAGTCATTAACCATAAATGGGTAATACAAAGATATTACAAAGAAACTTTTAAGTTCATTTCAAAATAAATTTTTTTTCTTGAACCTAAATGGTAATTATTTTAAATTTTACTTACAAATTTCACATAAAATTTTTGGAAGCATTAATAACTATAAGTAGGTTCAGTTTTTAAATGAGACCTAGCGGGCAAAGGTGCCTTTCGAACGTCTCAAACCAAGTTAAAATTTTTTAAGATATTTTTTCATGAAGAGTCATAATGACGTCTTAAATAACTTTTAAAGACCCTTTTCAATTTAGAATAACTCAAAATCTACTCGATTTTTATAAAGGTCTATATAATTATTTCATAAAAAAGGGTTTATTCAGATGATTGTGAATTTTACAGGGTGTGTTTTGATTATTCATATTATATTTTATATTCTTTTATTTTCTTATTTTAAGTAATAACTATAAATCATTCATTAATTATTTATAATTTATAAATTACTCTAAATAAATAGCTTAATAAGTTTTATCTCCAGTGGAATAATTTTGTGGCAATTCCGAGTGAATGATATTTTATTGGAATGCCAACGATATGAAATCAAATTGGAATTCGATTGAAATGGTAAAACTATTTAAATAATAATAAAAAAAGACATTAAACTGCATACAATTATATAAATACGATCCTATATATTTACATATAATTTCATCATAATATTTACATAAATGAAATTACTAATAAAAAAACTAATTAGTCTCTCAATTACATAATAGAAAAACAATTAAATTAAATATGATTAAAAACAACGAATATTTAGTATAATTAGAATAACTAGTGTTATTTGATGATCCTGTCATATGAAAAGAAGCCACTGTAAAGTTGACACTTTGCAATAGTTTGTTAGCGTTGATATCCATATCATTCATCTTAGTTTCGTCAACCTTTAAAAAAATGATAAAAATATATGATTTTATAAAATGATTGCGCTTTAATTAAACATTTAGGACAACTAGCGCCAGTACTCTAGTCCCATCCCTTTTTAACTCGCTAATAAAAACTATTATTTCCTACCCCATTTGCAAGTTGTAAACGAAAAAGAATGAAAAATTTGTACATTGGTGGATATTACTAAATTTAATTATTATTTTAATTGCTCTCATTATGTTTAAATGGGTTCTTATTGTTTAAATGATTTTTAAAGTTTGAATGGCTTCTTGATGTTTGAATGGCTTAGGATTTTTACCTGAATTGTTCTAATAAGTAACTTGAATGGCTTTGGAGTTTTGCTATGTGTCATCATTTGAAAAGGCATCCCTGTATAAACAAGAGGATTAGCTGCTCCAAAGAGACTTATCCATTGTCTATCAAGACAACTCGTCCATATTTTTGTTGTTCCGACCAATCTTTGGATAGACGAAGTCATATTGCTAAGAGTCATTCTAATAAATAATAAAAAAAGCCTTTCATTAGGCGATCTAAAAAAAATGAGTCCAGTACAATTTAAACAAGTTAAAATGTGTTTATAGAAATATAAAATATCCTCTAAACGTTTCTTACAAATAATTTGTAAAAAAGTCTTTTTCATGGATAATTCGTCCACCGCCATACCGTGACCAGGCATTTTTAAAGTAACTGGTTATTCGTGTTTGGTTCAGTTCCTGAAAATAAAATTTTTCTTAATATACCTTATCTCAATATCTCAATTTTGTATTTTATTATATATTGTTATTTATTTAAAAATACAAACTCCAATCAAACATCAGATAACTCCAACTCTATAATTTAGACAGTAAGAAGTAAGTAGAAGATAAAAGTTAGATAAGTGTTTTTTACTAATTTATATATATATATATATATATATATATATATATATATATATATATATATATATATATATATATACATATAGATACATATATATACATATAGATACATATATATATATGTGTATATATATATATATATATATATATATATATATATATATATATATATATATATATATATATATATATATATATATATATATATAAAAGAGAGAGAGAGAGAGAGAGAGAGAGAGATAAAGAAAGAAAGAGAGAGAGATGTGGCTAGGCTTCCCACACCCCCTAATTGGGGGAGGGAGGGAGTGAATTTAGGGCCCACTTGCAAATTAAGGAACCCTATCGCAAATATAAGGAGCATTTTTTTTTAAGTATTACTTAATGAAAATTTTTTTATAATTTTTGGGCCCTTAATACAGGTTTGGGAGGGGGAGGGTCCTCGGACCCAGCAGCAATGGCACAGAATATAAATATAAATATAAATATATATATATATATATATATAAATATATATATATATGTATATTTATATAAACATTTATATATATATATAAATATTTGTATATGTATATATTTATATATATATATATATATATATATATATATATATATATATATATATATATATATATATATATATATATATATATATATATATATAAGTATATATATATAAATATTAGTATATATATATATATATATTTATATATATACATATGCATAAATACATTTATATATAAATATTAGTATATATATATATATATATATATATATATATGCATATATACAATTATATATATATATATATATATATATATATATATATATATATAAAGAAATTAGGATTACGCTACTTTCGATATTTGGTAAAACACTGTTGTTATTTTTTGAATTAACAAAACAATTTAAATCTTTTCAGAACATTTAACCAAATGTCAAGACCTGCTTTGTTGTTAAAACTCAAAAAGCACTTAATATGTACTCGACTTATCATGATTTAATAACAGTATACTTTTTGGAGAATACTTTAGTCCTGATACAACAACGTACATTTGCAACCAATCAAATAACTGCTGCAGATGCTGCAAAGTATAGTTCACACTGCTGAGTTTATTTTTAAATGAATCAGATTGCTACTTTTAGTATAAAGTAACCAATTTTTTAACTTCCCTGCAAAGTGTGATTTACTTTAGGAAGCTTTGTGAAATACATTTTCATCCTCTGCAAAGCATAGTTCTTACTTAAACTTTTTTCAAAATACATTTTCTAACAAAAATAAAAAGATCAACAGTCTAATATTAGGCAGACGCCAGAATGTCAATATTTGTACTAATATGTGTATGTATGTATATATATATATATATATATATATATATATATATATATATATATATATATATATATATATATATATTATATATATATTGTATTTGGGAGTACGGAAGGAAAAAAATGATTCTTATGCCAACAAATACGTCACTTTTAACTACATTTGACTTTCGTCCAACATTTGCGTGTTGTCAGAAAGTTAAAACCATTAATTTAAAACAAATTATTCGTTTTTTTAAAAAACCGCAAAAACGCAAATTTAATTGACCAGAATGTTTTTAAAAATATTCTGAATGTTTTTAATAATATAAACAATGTTTTTATTTTTTTAATAAAATGTTTTTATTTTTATGTTTTTTAATAAAATATTTTTATTTTTATTTATTTTTACCGTAAATCATGCACGGAGTGTTGCTACATCTTATAGCCTGACTCGCAACAGAGTGCTGCTACATTGACTGATAAATAGCTACATCTACTATCTTATAGCCTGACTTGCAAGGAAGTGCTGCTTCTTTGACTGAGGGTTTGGTTGGGGCAGGCAGTCTATCAAGCAATAAAAAAAAAAATTCTGATCCTGCATTTTAATTTTTACTTTTTGTCAACAAAATACGGATAAACTTTCTGACAACCAGTTAGGGGTTATATATATATATATATATATATATATATATATATATATATATATATATATATATATATATATATATATATATATATATATATATATATATATATATATATATATATGTATATATATATATATATATATATATATATATATGTATATATATATATATATATATATATATATATATATATATATATATATATATATATATATATATATATATATATAAATTATGTTAGTGTATTCTACAAATAGAGTGCTCAATGTTCTTAAAGGGATCATAAACCTTCGAGTTTGTTTGCATAAGAGATCGATTACGTAAACAAACAAATAAGTCAATGACATCATAAACTAAAACTCTTTGAAAAAAAAAAGCTTGAATAAGTTATCAAGTCTGTAGATTGCGGCGTATATTATCCTGACTTTTAAGCCTAAAGTAAAACAGAGAAGGCAAGCTTCGACTAGAATAAAATAGTTAGTTTTTCAGCTAAATATGGAGCTGATGTTTACAAACAAACTGAACAGTTACAATTATTGAAGAAGTCGGTAGCAAAGTTTAAAGACCAGTATATACTTTTACAAAAATGTGAAAAACACAAACTTATTCTGAAATCATTACGAATTACCAGTAAATACAAAGAGAGCAGTGAGTATTGTTATTTGATATAGATTTGAAATTTTGATTTGTATTAAAAACGATGCTAGAAAACGGTATTTTATGCTTGTTAATGAAACTAAAAATCTCCAGAAAAATCTTAAAGTTATTCTTGATGAAATAGACTACAAAGAAGTTTAACAAGTTACTGAAAAAGCTCGCGAAATAATGTTTCTGAAATCAAAAGAAAGATTATTTTAAAAGTTTAAAATTCTTCAAGACAAATTTGAAAATAATCACAGTAATAAAATCTGTAAGTTAACAACCCATACAAAGAACTCTGTTCTAAACTTATGCTATGTCAATATTTCAATAAACAAAAACAATTTTCTTAATCTTGGTCCACATTTCGTACCTCGGCTTTAAAATTAGAATATAGCAACAAGATTGAAAATGGATTTGAAAAAAAATGTTTTAAAAGAACTTAAAATGGGAAAAAAATAAATCCAACTTTAACAAGAGAACAAAGAAAAGCTCTTATGGAAATTTAGGAAAACAAAATTATCGATATATATCCATTTGATAAGGGTAAGGGTTTTATAAGAATAGAACATGATAAAGCTTTGAGAAAAATTTGCAAACAAATTGGCCCAACAATAGTTTAAAATGAAGATCCCACATCTACTTACACTATTAAACTTAAAACTCACAACTTAAACAGTGATTTTTGAAAATGGAATATGATAGCATATATCCAAGTGATCCTATCCCGCCTCGTATGTACGGCTCACAAACCCGAAAAATCCCATCCTAAGAGAATAGTTATATCAACTATCGGCACTCCTAATTATGGAGTATCGAACTACTTAGTAAAGAAAATACAACCTGACTTGAACAAAAAACAAACACGTCTGGAAATTTTTTTGACTTTAGTAGTAAAGCAAATTCATAGGAGATTGACAAAAACGATGTTCAAGTTTTATTTGATGCAATAAACTTGTATACATCAATACCACTAAAGGAAGCCACTTTAATTCTTAAAAACCAATTAAAGGATGATTCGTACAAATACTCTACCAAGTTTACTATATCTGAAACAAGACAATTCATAGAGCTTTGTTTACACCGTTGTTATTTCCTGTGGAACAACCAAATCCATGAACTCGAGAATTCTGCTCCTATAGGTCTTTCATTTATGGTCGTACTTCCGGAATCATTTTTACAACATCATGAACAAAACGCTTTCAAAATTGCAATGGCAGTAAATCCTCCTCTTGACCTAAAATCCTATCTTAGATATGTCGACGATAGTCATGTTAAATTTTCCAATACTCAAGAAGCAGAACAATTCCTAATTACCTTTAAAAAAATAACCCCCTGCGATGCAATCACTCAAATCATGAAAAAACCTTAAGATTCTAAACGCAATATTTAAAGGTTACGTTCACAGGGCTTACTCTATATGCAGTAATTTATATTTAAATAATAAGATTAATTTCCTTATTTAAATACTTAACAAAAATGGGTGCAACATATGCCAACTTAAACGGATTGCAAACTTAATTGAAAATAAACGATCCCTAAAAATCAACAAAATTCAATAAGGCTCTCTTAACCTCACTACTGTATTGTTACCATGGATACCATCATTATCCCTGAAACTAAGGAAAATATTTTGGAAAGCTGGCTGTAGTCTTCAAATTAATTCCAAATTTAAGAACATTACTAACATCAAAAAACAAAACTAAATGGCCACATAATAGTCAACCTAGAACTTATTTGATTGAATGCAAATGCTCAAAAAGATACATAGGCAAAACTAAACTTCAAATTAGGACTCGAATTCACCAACATCTAAAAGTTTAAACGAGGGTAACATTATCAGTCTGCAATAGCCACCCATAATAAGTTTTGTTCACAAGAAATAAAGTGGGAAAACGTAAAAACAATTAAAGTTAAAAGAAAATTTTTTTTATTAAAAAGTGTACGAAGCTCTTGAAATATAGAGGTTCCAATGTTCACCTTTACATGGTGGAATTAATTAGATAACAGGCAGTTTGTGAAAACTAAATTTTAGACTCTGTTTTTTACATTTTTACATAAGCAAGAAAGAAGTCATTCAACTGCTGATGTCAGTTAATTTTAAACTGTTTCTTACATTACAAAATATTTCTGTGTATAATTTTTACGAGCTGATGATGCTGGTAACCATAATCCAGCAAAAATTTCTAAAAATAAATTATTGATCGTATTAAGAGAATTCGTATTAATTGATGTTTTCTTACTAATATAATATATAGTCTTATACACGATGTCAACACTGAATATATATATATATATATATATATATATATATATATATATATATATATATATATATATATATATATATATATATATATATATATATATATATATATATAACTTAGAAAAAGTTTGGCTTAACCCACAAATTGGCAATCCATCTGTCCAAATAACTCGAGGACACTCTCAATGTCCTCGAGTTATTTGGACAGTTACTGGAAGAAAAAAGATGAAGATTGTAGAGCAAGATAACGATTGACAGGCCTCTTAAAAGATTGCAAATTATATAATTCAGGAAAGCTAGAAGGAAGCGAATTCCAAAGAACTGATGTTCGAGGAAAAAAACTAGAGGAGTAAGAGTTATGGAGCACTTAGAAACAGTCACAGAGAAAGAATGAGACTTAATTGAATGACAAGTAACACAAGAATGAATTTTAGTAGATGGCACAAGAGACGCTAGCTCTTTAGAGCAGTGCCCATTTTAGTATTTGTAGAAAAGAGAAAGTTAAGCAACATTACGACAATGTAATAATGGTTGGAGGTTGGCTGCAATAGCAGTTCAACTATGCTTACAATGCGTTTTTGCACCTTGTCTAAAAAAGAAAGGGCATCATTAGAAGATCCGCCCCAGATATGGCAACAATATTCCATACAAGGCCGGATTTGAGATTTATAGAGATAAAGAATAGAACCGGAGAAAGAAAGAATCGAGCTTGATAAAGAGGTGCAGCCTTTGCAGATGCTAATTTTGCAATGGATTTGATATACGGTTTCCAATGAAAGTAAGAGTTAATCCTAGAAGATTAAGGGAAGATGACTCATCGAGTACATTACCATTCATAAATATAGGAAGATCTAAATTATTGCGATAATGATTGGCTGATAAAAACTGAGTTTTATTTGAATTAAATAATAATTATTTTTGAAATTTTAATAAAATTTCACTTCTTTCAAGACAACATGACATACATTTGAACAATTTTTTTTCTTGTTTAAAGTCTCGTTGCAAGTTTCAGGCTTGAGGTGGCTCCCCTAAATCTCATTCAATTTTAAAAAAATTTAACAGTCTTGTGAAAACCAATAGAATTTTATGAATAGGGACAGATCAACTTTGGAATGTATGGGTCGTTGAATGCACCCTAATATACACATACATACATACATATATATATATATATATATATATATATATATATATATATATATATATATATATATATATATATATATATATATATATATATATATATATATATATATATATATATGTGTATATATATATATATATATATAGATCTATAGTTTGTTGGCTTTGGGAAGAGCGGAAGGAAAAAAGTGATTCTTACGCCAACACATACGTCACTTTTAATTACTTTTGACTTTCGTCCAACATTTTCGTGTTGGACGAAAGTCAAAACCATTAATTTAATTACAAATTAATTGTTATATAAAAAAACCACAAAAACGCAAATTTAATTGACCAGAATGTTTTTAACAATATAAACAATGTTTTCATTTTTATTTTTTTTAATATAATGTTTTTATTTTTATTTTTTTTACTGTAAATCATGCGCGGAGTGTTGCTACATCGACTATCTTATAGCCTGACTCGGAAGGGAGTGCTGCTACATCGACTGACAAATAGCCTGACTCGCAAGGGAGTGCTGCTACATCGACTGACAAATAGCCTGACCCGCAAGGGAGTGCTGCTACATCGACTGAGGGTTTGGTTGGGGCAGGCAGTCTATCGTTATTAAAAAAAAAAAATTCCGGTCTTGCATTTTAATTTTTACTTTTTGTCAACAAAATATGGAAAAAACTTTCGTACAACATCTAAGGGTTCTATATATATACATATATATATACATATATATATATATATATATATATATATATATATATATATATATATATATATATATATATATATATATATATGTATGTATAGTTTTATAGATTGTTGCATTTGGGAGTACGGAAGGAAAAAAATGATTCTTATGCCAACAAATACATCACTTTTAATTACTTTTGACTTTCGTCCAACATTTGCGTGTTGTCAGAAAGTTAAAACCATTAATTTAATTACAAATTAATCGTTTTTTAAAAAAACCGCAAAAACGCAAATTTAATTGACCAGAATGTTTTTAAAAACATTCTGAATATTTTTAAAACATTCTGAATGTTTTTAAAAATATAAACAATTTTTTTATTTTTATTTTTTTTAATAAAATATTTTTATTTTTATTTTTTTTACTGTAAATCATGCACGGTGTGTTGCTATATCAACTATCTCATAGCCTGACTTGCAACAAAGTGCTGCTACATCGACTGACAAATAGCCTGACTCGCAACGGAGGGCTGCTACATTGACTGACAAATAGCCTGCCTCGCAAGGGAGTGTTGCTACATAGACTATCTTATAGCCTGACTCGCAAGGGAGTGCTGCTACACCAACTGAGGGTTTGGTTGGGGCAGGCAGTTTATCAAGTAACAAAAAAACTCCCTTGCGAGTCAGGCTATAAGATAGTCGATGTAGCAACACTCCGCGCATGATTTACAGTAAAAAAAAATAAAAATAAAAGCATTTTATTAAAAAAATTTAAAATAAAAACATTTTATTAAAAAAAATAAAAATAAAAACATTGTTTATATTGTTAAAAACATTCAGAATGTTTTTAAAACATTCTGGTCAATTAAATTTGCGTTTTTGTGGTTTGTTTTAAAAACGATTTATTTGTAATTAAATTAATGGTTTTTACTTTCGTCCAACACGCAAATGTTGGACGAAAGTCAAAAGTAATTAAAAGTGACGTATGTGTTGGCGTAAGAATCACTTTTTTCCTTCCGCTCTTCCCAAAGACAACAAACTATAGATCTATATATAACTATATATATATATATATATATATAACTATATATATATATATATATATATATATATATATATATATATATATATATATATATATATATATATATATATATAACTATATATTTATATATAACTATATATATAACTATATATATATATATATATATATATATATATATATATATATATATATATATATATATATATATATATATATATATATATATATATATATATATATATATATATATATATATACACATATATATATGAAATATATACCTTATCGGGCAGGGACAGGTAGCCCATGCAATCCCTTTAATAGTTTTAATTATTTCTTTTCATTCTAGGACACATATAACAACATTTCACAGTAGGAAAGTTAGCAATTTTTTCATTAACCTATGACTCACTTTTTGTTTTTTTTTATAATAAAATCAAAAGTGGTTCACATAAAAACAATTTAAAACTATTTTTTTTTTGATTATTTGAGCATTAATCAATTAATAAATTAAAGTATAAATTAAATTGTTAAAATTATTGTAAAGCATTTTTTTAAATGTTAATTATATAACTTATTTGTAACTGAACTAAAATAGAACTTAAAATGGTAGCAAACCTTTTTTTAGTAGTGACTAAAAAGACTATAAAGCCTAACTAAAATAAATTATTTTTAATTTTTAAAATGATCCTAAAATCAAAGTTCATTTGTTACACTTTCTGTATTGTAGTTTTTGAGTTTACCATGGACAAAGAAAATATCAACACAGATAACCCAATCCTTTTTATTATTATAATAAATGAAATCATACCTTCACAAATGTGAGCCACGGTTTCAGCCATAACATTGAAGGCTTAATAGCTTCAATGTTTTGAAGGGTATTACCAGTCTTATTTAAAAGACCATCAACTTTATTATAAATATCTTGCCAATACATAAGATCACCTTTTGACCATAAGTATTCAAATTGATTTTCATCAGTGTTTAACCATGCATTCAGTGAATAAGTGTTTGTTACACTTTGGTATATACGATATCCTAAAAATTTTCATTTAAAATATTCTTGACTGGATATGCTTATTAACTTGATCTTGTTTATTTAAATAAATAAATTAATATACTGTCAGATGGGGTAATATGGCCACATACTGAAAGTTTAGCATATTTATCAGTTTTTCGCAAAAATTTTTTTACTATATATTATATTAGTTTTCATTATTTTATGCCTTTTCAGATTTTAAAAATGCTAACTATTGCCAAACAAATACTTGAGAGGCAATTTGGCCAAAATTTCAACCAGACCTCTATGAGTTACTTAGGTAAGTGCATTCTAAAGTTCAAAGCAAACCTTAAGGTAATTAGGGTAAATGGATTATTTTAAAATTAGGGCAAAATAGCCATTTATTGATTTGGTTAAATAATTTGTCAATCATACACATACAAACAAAAGAAAGGTTACACACACAGTAACTACCCCATAGAGTGAGTGGACAATGCTATGAAGGCCATTGCTGTTTCCAGATCAACTCTTAGAAATTATCTATGTGGTAAGACCAAAAACATGTGGACACCTTGATGAACTGCTCATTCTGATAAGTAAGAGTTTATCATTACTCAAAATTGAGCACTTCATCACCAGGATGAAGTGCTTTGGGATCTGGCTGCGTTAAAACATTTTATTAAATGTATCCTTCACAAACAAAAGTAAACTTCTCTGGGCAAGATTAGGCTTATAGATTTTTGAAAAGGCACCACAACCTAAAATAATTAAACAACCAATAAAATTATTACAGAGTATTGGTCAGAAAATTTTAAAGAGCTGTGCAGCTGTAAGTAAATAATAGCTTGTTGTTTATTTTCAACAATCTGCACAACCTGATCAAAGATATTGTCCTTCTAATGTAATAAACTATGATAAGACTAATCTCAGCAAAAATCCTGGCTCCAAGAAAATGATTTTAAATGATTAAAAGGGGGCCCTCTAGACCCTCGAATATTTAATGGGTCCCTAATATTTAAAAAAAAAAAAGTTTTTTAAAAGTATGTCAACCTGGTACTCAAAGAAGCAAAATTATATAAAAATTTCAAAAATAATATTTAATTTGGAAAAGTTTTAACTTATTTATCAAAATTGTTATAAAAATACATAATTTTTTTTTGTTTTTGTTAAAAAATGTAATTTTTCATGTAATAAAAACCAAAAATAACAATTCTATATTTGAAATCTATATTATTTTTGAAATTTTTATATAATTTCGCTTCATTTGAGTACCAGGTTGACATATTTTTGAAAATTTTTTTTTTGAAAATATTAGGGACCCATTAAATATTCGAGGGTCTTGAGGGACCCCTTAAAATATTTTTTATTCAAAAAAATTTTAAATCTAGTGTTTTTGTATTAGATAGAACACATGATGGGGGTCTCTGCATATTTTTGTCAAAAATGTTGTGTTTTGGGACTCCCTAATATATATATATATATATATATATATATATATATATATATATATATATATATTATTATTATTATTATTATTATTATTATTATTAATAATAATAATATAGTATATTAGATAATATTGGTTGCCTGCTGAAAATTTGAGTTGCACTTTGCCATTTAAAAAAAAAATGCTTTTATTTCATATGAAAGAACTTTTAAAAATAAATAATGAAAATGCACATATCAATTTCGCATTCATAAAAAAGCTTTTCTTTAATGTTTAAGAAATGTGTCTTGACTAAAAGTTGACTCATTTGATGTTTCAATTAATAATGATTTTAAAGGTACTAAATATTGTATAAATAAACAAAAAAAAGTTTGCCATAAAAATAAAGTAGACAAAACATTATCAATGCAAACATATTAAAACAGTTAAATTTTAAAATTAAAATTACAGTAAAAAAAAATGTAATAAAAGGTTTAATGATTTCTCATTAACATTTTTTTGTGTGCTTTATAAAAAAATATTAATTGTACATTATATGAGATTAATTTTCTTTCATGTTCGGTAATATATAGAGATATTATACTTTAAGTATAAATTTTATCTAGGCACAAAGGATATTTATATTTTGAAAATTATATTTGATGTTATAAATTATTTTTGTTTACTATCAAAGAAACATTGTCAATTTCTGTAAATTTATTTTGATCCAATAACTTTGTTTATTACATGACTCAGTGTGTAGCAGAGAGTATGCATCCTTGATGCTTAGCATCATCCAGGCGGAAAAAACCAAAATATAAAAGGTAAAACTATAAAACCAGTTTAGAATTATCCATATTTATGGTTTACTAAACTTTAATAAAGTATATTTTTATATTTAATACCAGTTCTACAATTATTATTATTTTAGGAGTTTGTTATTAACTTAAAGCATTGAAGTTTTTAGGATCTAGGAAGCATACTCTCCCCTACATTACTTTAAAACAAAACTTTTACACAATGCCAATGACAAAATATTTTTTAAATTTAGTTAACTTTGCAATGATAAAACATTTTATAAATTTAGTTAACTTTGCAATAATAAAACATTTTTTAAATTTAGTTAACTTTGCTAAAAAAATATTTTATGTTCATTATTTATATTATTTTTATTTATTTATACTATTTTTATCATCTCAAGAAATTGTTCTTAAAAAATATAACATCAATTTCACTCTAAACAAAATGTTGTAAACCACGTTATTTAACTGTGGTTATTACTCAAATATTTTTTTTACGTCTAAAAACCTTCAATACAAATTTCTTTACAATTAGCGCAATTATTGTAACTTATGTTTTTAGAATTTTAAAAAAATATTTTAGCTTTTAAATTCCTTTAATTTTTTATAAAAATTTTTAGACTTTATAACAACTTTAATTTATTCATTTTAAGGCTGATGATAAACCAGTAATGTTACTACACAATATAATAGCAAATAACTAAATACCCCATTCATACTGACAATAAAACATGTTTTTTTTTTTAAAAGCATTTAAAAAATTGTTATTGTAAAAAGCAGTATTAATAAACGGTAAAACAATACTGCGTGGTTGTTTTGTCAATATAAAAAGCTTGTGTTAATATAATACAACTTTACCATGTTGTTTTACTATTATTCAAAATGTACTATTTTTTTAAAAAGTTTTTGATACTTATGAGTTATTATGAGTTCCCCTTTAAGTAACACATCAAAATAATATGTATGTATGTATATATGTATGTATGTATGTATATATGCATGCATTTATGTATGTATGTATGTATGTATGTATGTATGCATGTGTGTGTGTTTTACCTCTCTGATCTGGAAGACGGTGGATGATCCATGAGTGCTGAAGTGGTCCAACTAATTTCATTTCAAAAATTATTTCTTTATTAGCTGTGGATTCATTATCTAAACAAAAAAGAGAGAAGCACTCAGCTAATAATCAAGAGGTTCGAAGTTCAAATCCATTCTTCCTCCACTCGCTTCTCAAAGTATTGCATTAAACCTCCATACAGTGCCTATGTCCTCCAAAATACAAACCAAGACCAAGATTGAAACTATTTAAATTTATTTATTTAAAGGTGTTTCAAAGTTTAAAGTTGAAATTTGCAAATAAAGTTGAAGAAAAAAAAAGAAGAGTAGACTTCTCAACTGAAATGGTCCCCTCTTGAGCTTTGCAGGACGGGGGCAGTAATTTAAAGTTATCTAAAGAACTGTTATTATTATTAAATTAATATTAAGTATATCATTATTTATTTATAAATATAAAACTTTAGAGATATTTTCAAATATGGCAAGGTTTTTAGTTTTTTAAGATACCAAGTGCAAAAACTTAAGTTTCAATTGGCCACAATTTTAATTCCAAAGAAACAGTTTATGAAACTTTGATAAAAATCATTTTCTTTTTATACAATTTATAATTTTAATTATGTTTTATGTTTACTTAAGTTAAATCATATTTAAAATATTAATGCTTACTGTTTATTTTTGAAAACAAGTTGATAACATTATTGTTAGAAAAATCTTCAGCATTATCTTCATTAACCTGTATATTTCGTAAGTTTTCATATCCTTCAATGATTTCTAATATCCAGTCACTAAATATATTCATATATGTATATTAATATACACATATACACATTAGGGTGATCTTAAAAAACTACATTTATTAAAATTGTGTACTGGGACCCCCTAAATATGTTTTATAAAATAAAATAACATGAGTTAAATTTTATTTAAGGGTGCCGCTTGACCATTTATTATCTAATGGGTCCCTAATATTTTGGAAAAAATATTAGGGACCCATTTGGAAAAAATATTAGGGTCTTTCAAAAGTAGGTCAACCGGGTACTTAAAAGAAGCGAAATTATACAAAAAGTTCCGAAATAATAATCATTTTATAAAACAATTTTTATTATATAATAAACTGCTAAAAAACTTGCAAAATTGCACTTTTTGAATTTTTAGTTGAAAAACTATACTTTTTAAGCACTCAATTCTAAAATAAAAACTTATATATAAAACAATTTTTTTTGTTTGTTTAATTTTTGTTTAATTTTGCTTTTTTTTAAGTACTAGGTACTAAGTACTAAATACTAAGTACTTTTGAAAGACTTTTTATTCCAAAATATTAGATACTTGTAATATATAATAAAGGTAATATTAATGTGTAATAATGTAACAAATAATAAAGGGTCTAGCAGCACCTCTAAAATAAATTTTTAATCAAAAATTTAGTGTTATTTCAAAACTCAGTGTTATTTCATTGCATAAAACACATCTAGGGGGTCCTAGTATATAATTTATAAAAAATTTGTTTTTTAAGGTCTACATATATATATATATATATATATATATATATATATATATATATATATATATATATATATATATATATATATATATATATATATATATATATATATATATATATATATATATATATATATATATAAACATTATAAATTATACTATAAACATTAGCATTTAGCTAATTCCTGGTACTGCGGGTAACAGTAACATATATACTATATAGCTCTAGTTTATCTATTGAGCACTCTTTTAAGTATACAATATTATACATGACAATATAAAGATATTTTCTTTATTCATATATATACACTTACGTGTATATATATATATATATATATATATATATATATAATATATATATATATAAATATATATATTCAGTATTCAGTTTATGAATATTACATAATTCTTTTATATCATCTAAAAAAGAAGATTTTACTGAACAGTAGTTAAGTTTAGAATTAATGATTTTAAAGGTTACTTTATTGTTTAAAAGGCAGATAAATAGATTTATTTTGTTTTAGTGTATGGGGATTTTTATTTCTGTGCGTGATTTTTTTTTCCTCTTTGTTTTAGCAATTAAAAGCTAAGACTTAAATTAATATGTTTACTATTATGATTTTTTTTTTAAACTTTTATAACAAAAATATTTTTATCATATTTTAGGCTACTTGAATAAATTAAATATATATATTTTGATCATTTTATTTTTTTTATGAAATAACATCGCTACTGTTTGAAAATGTTCAAAACACTATACTTTAGCTAGAAATAATTGATAACTGCCATTTCTCATTGAAAATATACTAAATAAGAGTCGTAGAAGTATAATATTTTACTTAAAATACTCTCAAGCAATTTCTTTTCTTAAAAATACATACATGAAATTAACAAACTCGCAACTTCCATGCATGACTTCTGTGTGTGATCACTCATGAACTGCATTTAAACGATTGCTGTGACTCTATGATACATAGTGCAATCCTGCAACTTTCTGAAAAGCTTTACTAATGTTTAAAACATCATTTAAAAAAAATATAATTAATATATATTTTTTTAATTTGACATATTTGACATCTCCTAAATTTTAAATAGAGATTGTATATAGTTTTTACTATACTTAGAGACATTAAAAAGCAATTTTACTGCGTTCCTTCCGAGGGTGTCAAGTTTTTTCATTGTTGACTCTTTATTTTCACAGAGCTCTAGACCGTGGGTTAGCATCGGAACTGCTAATGATTTATATAATTGGATAATAGACATTGGATGTGCAAACCGGATTCCAGAGTGAATCAGAGTTTGCACGGCTGCCTGGAAATTTGATACCCTACTGTCAATATTTTGCTTCATTTAAAAAATATAAATTTTGTAGAACAGCTTTTATTTTTAAATTACAAAACTCTTTTATTTAAATCATTTAAATATTTGAAAAAACTAAAGTCTTATAAACTCAATATTGAAATTGAATATATAAGTAAAGAAATATATTTAAATGGCCTGGATCGATTCTGAAATCTGAAAGACCTGCGCATAGTCATAAAGGCTGTAAAAAACAGAAGTATTTCATATTCCTGATTATTTAATAAGTTAGAAAAGAAGATATTTTTAGTTCAAAATGTAAATGAAACAAAACAGTTTTAAATTATAACCTAGTTCCTTGTGATGTATAGGTAGTGCCATTTGATTTAAATTTATCTGCAAATTGTAGCAAGTCGCATTTTGAACCTCCTGATTCAATAATTATTTTTTTTGATGCTCTTCTTCCATTTAAATTTTTATCAAATTTTTTTAAAAGAGACACAACATTGTATAATGAACTCTAAAATATATAAAAATCATATTTAAGAAATTTAAAAGTATGTAAAAATTATAACAATATAAAATAAATATAATAAAAATATATATAATCTACTGCATAAAAAGGGAAAATTATAAATAAGAATTAAATGCTATTTATATTAGCCAGTCATAATTGGAGAATTTATCTAAGTTGATAGATTTTTAAATAAGGCAGCTATTAACTATTCGTGGCAGTTTATATTTATTAGCCTTAATAACTGGTGAGGATTTGTCTTCCTTTTTCCCTAGTAAAATTAGTTTTGACATTTTTAATTATTTAAATTCATACTTAAAAAATAAAAAATTGTTCAAAATGAAGAGGCAAATTATTTTAGAAGGTAAACATTTAGTATGAGCCAAAGATAAACCTCTTTTATAGGGTTCCCATATCCTCGGAGATCATCGGATTTTAAGGCAAAAAATAAGGCTCCGGGGGATTCCAAAGAAAAACATAAAATCTCTTTTTTTTTGGAGCTTTCTATAGAAGTTTCATATTAAATACTTTAATTTTGAGTATATATAGAACTGAAAATGTAAAAGTTATTAATTGTAAAATGCTTTTAGTTACTTGACTAATTTATTGAGACTGCTCAAACAACACGCGTTTTCTCAATGCGCGTGCATTCAAACTTGTGTAAACGAAAGTCACGAACGTTTTAATGCTCATCTCTTCTAAATACGTTTTAGAAATTTAACCATTTTAACGTTTTAAAAATTTAACCACTATAGTTTATAACCTTAAGGTTATAAAGTATTTTGGTTAAATTTCTTATAACCTTAAAAGGTTATAAAGTACTTTGGTTGCTACTACAAAAGAGATTATTCCTTGAATTTAAAGTTTAAAGTTAAAAAACAAAAAAAATAGCTGCACTTTCAATAATGGCGTCCAAAAAAATGTATTTTAGTCTTAAAAAAGGGAGAAATGTAAAATTTGCCTTCCTGGAACATATATTTCTGATTTTTACAAGAATAAACATCTTCATTCATATTCCACTGTTTATAGTTCTTGCTCTGTTTCCACAAATGATTGGTCCGATGACAGATTAAAATTAGATTAAATTTAATAACAAAATTAGCAATTTATATTAAAAAAAAATAGCATTTTAAAAAAATATAGCAAATTTAATTGCTAAAAAATATAATCTTTTTTGTACTAAAAAACGGAAAATAAAGTTTTTAATTTAGGCTTAATGGCTCAGTAAACTAAAGATTGGCAGGTCTGCACACGGTTCATTTCGAACAGACCTGTCAACCTTTATTTTATTAAATTATTAAATTAAAATTAAAAGGTTTTCTTTCCAGTTTCTAGTACAAAAAAACTATATTTTCTAGCAATTTTGTCATACTTTATTTTCTACTTTTTAGTCTTTAATTGTGTAACGGTATTTAACAATGAGAAATATTGTTACGTCACATTGTTATTATTATTATTATTTTTTAAACATCTTCGCGAGTTAGAAGTTCCTGGAAGCGAAAAGATGAAGTTTATAGAGTAAGGTAACGATTGACAGACGACTTAAAAGATTGCAAATTATATGAATCAGGAAAGCAAGATGAAGGAAGAGAATTCCAAAGTACTGATGTTTGAGGAAAAAAACTAGATGAATACGAGTTTTTGGAGCGCTTAGGAATAGTCACAGTAAAAGGAATCTGTTCCTAAGTACCCCAATAACTCGTTTTAAGGGATGAGACTTATTTAAATGACGAATAACACGAGAATAAATTTTAGTAGATGGCACAAGAGTCGCTAGCTCATTAGAGCAGTGCCCATTATAGTATTTGTAGAAAAAAGAAAGAGAAGCAACATTACAATGATGTGATAATGGTTGGAGGTTGGTTGCAAGAGCAGGTCCAACTATGTGTACAATGCATTTTTGCCCTGTTTAAATAAGAAAGAGTATCATTCGAAGATCCGCCCCAGATATGGCAACAGTATTCCATACAAGGCCGGGTTTGAGACTTTTAGAGATAGAGAATAGAATCCGGAGTAAGAAAGTGTCGAGCTCGATAAAGAGATGCAACCTTAGATGCTAATTTTGCAACGGATTTGATAAATGGTTTTCAAGAAAGATCAGAAGTAAGAGTTAATCCTAGAAGATGAAGAGTAGATGACTCATCGATTACATTACCGTTCATAAATATAGGAAGATCTAAATTATTGCGATAACGATTGGCTGAAAAAAAATTAGTTTTATCTGAATTAAAGTTCACCAGTCACTGTGAGCCCCATGCTGTAGCAGAAGTGAGATCCTTTTCCAGCTCAAAAGCCCCCTCCAAGCAATTCTGAGAGTTTTGGCTTCTTATCATGACAAGAATAAATGGTAGTACCATCAGCGAACAATGCCACCTTAGATGCGAGAATATCTGGAAGATCGTTAATGTAAATTAAAAAGAG
>NC_088932.1:50172500-50302500 GCF_038396675.1 Hydra vulgaris
ATAACTTATCATTGATATTGTTTTGAAGTATTGTTTTTGAAAAGAACTATTTTTAAGATAAATTAATTGTAACCTTTTTTTAAAAAATTTGTATTAAAATACATTAAAAAATTTAAAATTTATTTTATTTAGGCTTAAATATTTTTTTCCTCCACCTTTGGAATATATATATATATATATATATATATATATATATATATATATATATCGAACCTTGAACGTCTCGGTTGTTAACCAAAAAAATTTACTCCACCTTCTTTACCAGTGTTACCTATATGACCAGAAAAGACATCGATTTTTGGGCCACTTGATTCTAAAGCCAACGTTTTAAATACTTGTCTAAAGCAGCCGACTTAGATAGTGGCGAGGTATTTACATATTTAGCATCTAAATTTAAACTTATTGAAGAATTCTATCAATACCAAATTTTTTGCCTTTTTATGGTAAAAACATTTAAAAAGAAATTTACTATATTGTTAAAATTTTGAAGATAATACATTAACCTGTGAAAATATTTATGATTCAAAAATATTTTCACAGTTTTTGGTCGGTTTACACATATTTTTCAAAAGTTCGCCGTCAACAAACAAATTACGCTGTTTTATTTTATTTGTAAAACCGACTTTTAATTGTCTCATAAAGTATGGAAAATGTGTTTTTAATTTTGACGCATATAGACTATTTTGTCTTCATTCTCGGCGTTTGTTTCAATATCGGAAGTATAAGAAAATCTCAAAGACGTATTAATAAATCTGTTTTAACGATGTGGATAAAACAAATTAATTAAATAGTATAGGTTTATTGGTGACGGTAAATAAAGAGAAATTAGCAGAATTTTTACTTATTAATATTCACTTAATGGCAGCAAAAAAAGTTTTTGTTTTTTCTTTTTGTTTTTTCAAATTTCTTACGCATGATAGCCACTTAGCAATGAAAAGCTGCTAAAATATTGCAAAGTGGTTTTATAAAAATAATAAATTCACTCCAACACTGTAAAAAATGCAGAAAACTTGCAGAAGTCCAAATGGTCTTATCAAGAACCGCTTTTCATTGTCGTGAATGTAAAAACATATTCACAAAATTTTTACTAAAATCATTACATTTTAATGTATTAAATTGTCAGATAACAAGTATACAAATATATTTTTTACAAATATCGTTTTTTTTTTTTTTTTTTTTTACCCAATAATATTTACACATTTATTACTTATGCAATGTTGAAAATATATTTATTTATAATAAAAAATAAGAAAATATTTAAGAAGAAAATAAATTTAGAAAAAATTAATAACTAAATTTTTATACCTTAAAATACCCATTTTAATAGTTTTTTTTAAAAGCAATTTAAGTTTTTTAAATCAATATTATTTAAATTAATTAGTAAAAACTTATTCCATATATGAGGTGCACAATAAGTCATTTTGAATTGCTCAAGCTTATTTTTGCATGAAGGCTCTAACAGGGTACTATTTTTACGCAATAAATATTTGTACTCTGGTTTTTGTTTGGACTTTTTTGCATTTTGCTATTATACATAAGACTTAAAACGATATTATACATTTAGTTCAAACAATGTTAATAAAGATTTGTTCAAAAAGAGGTTTTAAGTATTTTGTTTTTTAAAATTAATTATACGTATAGCATGCTTCTTTTTAAGATATTGTGGTTCTAGTTTCGTTTTATAGGTACTACCCCGTGCTATATTACCGTAATACTACCCCATGTTGTATTACCTTTTTTTTAGTTATATATATATATAGATAGATTGGTACTTATATATATATATATATATATATATATATATATATATATATATATATATATATATATATATATATATATATATATATATATATATATATATATATATATAGATAGATAGATTAGTAGATAGATACTAATTTTAATGATTAACATCGAAAATATGATTTTCTGATCACACTACTTTTTTTTTATAAAAAACTAGTACTAGGAGAAAATCTTGTGAAACTTTTAACACCAAGTAACTTTTCAATAAGAAACTTATTTAAGAGTTCGATGAATATTTCCTAACTTTTCACCTAAATATTGCATCCACTTTACACGAGATTAGCATTATCTACAATGGAGAACAGCAGTTTAAATGAACAGTTTAATTTGCACGCGCAATAAACAGTTTAATTTGCATGTACAATGAAATTCCATTCGATTTAAAACTTGAAATTTAAGAAACTTTTAAGAAAATCAATATTCCAAAACGTCGTTAGAGAACTTATCAAAAAATTATTATAAAACTGAAGGAGAAAAAAAGAATTCAAAAGTTTTTTAGTCTGGTGATTTTGGATACACTAAGGATAAACTTTAGAAAGACAAACCGCATTTTAAGTGTTGTTTTTTTACAACTATAAACTGCAAAGGCAGAGCTTTTATTCATGAAGATAAACTTCAGGTTACAACTGGTCACAGTTGCATTTCAAGAAAAACAGACTTTGAAATGCTGCTTGCTGAAATTACCATGAAGAAAAAAGCAGAAGGATCATCTTAAGACTTGCGCTCAATTTTTCAAAACACTGTGAGTGAGTTTCTTGCAGTTGTTTCTGAATCTGTTAGTTTTCCTCAAATTATTCCAAATCTTCAGAAAAGGAGAAGACCAAATGAGCCCTAGAACCCAAAATCACCAAAAGAAGCTGCTGAAGTTCTGAATGACAAAGAATGTCATTGCTATGAAGACATTTTCTTGGGATCTTGATATACTAAAAACATTAGGTAGAACACTTTTATTTACAGTTGTAAGTTATAGTTACATTTATTGTACTTCTAACATGACACCACGCATGGAGGAAAGCAATTGGTATCAGCTCTTGATATAATCTGTTGAGTATTCAGCAGAGCTTGAAGATCCAATTCCAGATGAGGATCAGATAAATTTTGATCCTGATAACCCTCACCTTTGAGGCACATCTGTTCCAGCTGTATGTGCTTTAATGACATCCAAATCCGAGGCTCTATACAAGTTTGTTTTTTCCAAAATAAAAGAAGTTTTAGATATCTCTCCAGCCACCATTATGTTGGATTATGAACAAGGACTACAGAATGCTTTAAGAACAACTTGGAGTGAAAGCTTGGTGAATGGTTGCAGGTATAAGTTACTATTTTGCTATTACTTTGTTTCCAGTTTCCCAGTTATCAAAGTTTTTCATAGCTTGTTATCAATTAATGATCTCCTTTAAATCCTTATCTGAAGATTTCATTTCGAAAATGCAATCACCAAGCAGTTAGCAATTCTTGGTCTTCAGAGGGAATACCGCCACCAAACTCAAATAAAGAAGTGGGCACGAAAAGTTATGTCACTTTGTCTCCTTCCTGCAAACAAGATCTTGGTTGCTTGGGGATCTCAAGTTATTGAGATTGCACAATTCAATGGCGAAATTAAAAGCAAACTACTTGCTTTTAAAAGGTATTTTGAGAGGTATTGGCTCAAAAGTGACCTCAGAAGGATTCAGTGTTTATGGCTTGAACCACAAAACCAATAACAATGCAGAAGGTCTCAATAGACGTCTGAAAATAAACATGGGTGATTTTGGTAGTTTATGAAATTACTTAATCAGCATGTAATAGTGCATACAATTCAAGAGCTTCAAAGCTTGCCTGTAGTCAGCCAGTCCACTGTGACCAATTCGACTATGGTGCAATTGAAAAAGTCCGTTTTTTTAAGAAAAAACTTCAAAACGGAGTTTGGACAGCTGACAGATTCCTATCAAGAGTATTATATCTCTTTCAAAACTTCAAATCTGTGTAAGATAATTTTCCATGTTTTTATATAAAACTTCTATTTATTAACCTACTTTAACTTTTCTACCAAACTAATTAACTTAACTTTATTTGATAATCTGTCTTTTTCCATGAAATATGGAAAATCGAATTTAAATTATTTAAAAAATTTCATTACTTTGGATGAAATCTCAACTGACGAGCTTGGTGAAAGTCTTCCTTGCCAACTTCCATTTTAACAAACAACTTCCACTTTCCAAACAATACACAGAAGTGTATTGTTTGCACCGTCAATGAATGAAATGCATTGGTAATACCTTACAGACATTTTTTTTGTCAGCCTTGCATTCAACAAGTCCATGAAAGCAATACACCTCATTGTCCCACTTGCCGAGGACCATATCATCCATAATTAAACCTTTTCAATGATTCAGTAAAAGTTTCCCCTTTACCTACATTTTGAAAACTAGAATGTCACACAATTGTTCAAATTTATAAAAATTGATTTATTAAATAAAAACGGTATTAAATTATTTTCAATTACTCTTACTCCGCCTGGGATAAAAACAATCAATAACGTAATTTCGTTAGTTTACACAAATGTATTTAATTTCCATTTGGACCTACAAGATTTTGCGTTATTTGGCGCATTGTATTGGTTTCAGTTGAGCAAACCTCACATTACGTTCAGGATAAGTACCAAATAAATTCCATCACCCAAGAAACAATAGTTATTTACATGTTAAAGTTATTGTATAGATAAAGATAGCATAAACGTCTACAGCTGCTTGATTAGCAAAATTAGATAAGTATCCTTGAAGCAAGTGAGAGTATCAATAAAAGACTTATAGTGAGGGTTGCTATGTTACAATTAATACTTTCGTGACCACAAGTATGTTAGAAGCAACTTTTTGCTCATAACTTGTTCTCTTAATGTTAAAACTAAAAAGAAAAAAATGAGTGCCAAAAAATTTTCACATTTGGGGCCGGGAGCCATAACTTGTTACAGTCAGCAAAAAAAATGTTTAGAAATTAAATAAAAACTATTTAATTGGAAAGAACTTGTCAAGGGGAACAAAAAACTTGTAAAAACAGAGCACAAAAAAGCTACAAAAAAGGTTTTTTCATCCTACATTTGCCTATTAACTTATTGCTTATTAATTTATTGCCTATAAACTTATAAATTTGCCTATAAATTTGCCTTATAATAGAGATGTATTTTGTTTAAAGAGTTGCTATTGATATAAATTTTCTATTATAAGCAAGTAGGGGAGATGGGGGCGCATTGATCGCCGGGGCAGTATGATCTTTTGGCTTTTACTTGTTCATTTTTGCCTTACTAGAAGTGAGGTTGCAATTTAATTAACCATTATGCTTCCCTAATTGATTATTCGTAATATTTTTTCATAAGGTTATCAGTGTCAAAAAAAATAAAGAAAATATTGTTTTTCGTCATAAAAAGTGATTTTTTTAAATCGTACTATAATTCAAATATATTTTTATTTAGATGTCTGTATGGGTTAACAACAATTTTATTTTAAATTTGTAAGTGTTAGGTGTATAATATAATATATAATTTTTATTTCGCTGCAATTTATACAGTAGATATTGCTATCAATATGTTACCTATACCTATTGGGGTACATTGATCTTTGACTATGCGGGGCCCATTGATCGGAGGATCAAAGTGCCCCATAGAAGACGAAGTGCCCCATGTTTTTGTTTATAAGCAATACAGTTAAACGAATGGAATTGTATTTATAATTTAAAAAAAAACTATATATAAACAAACAATAGCTTTTAGCATTTCATTTTTTAAATCTACTTATGTTATAAGCTAGTAATAATAATACTATTATTTTATAATATCAAAAGAATAATATTTAACATAATAATTAAAAAATATTTAACATAATATTATTATGTTAAATATTAGCATTTATTAAAAACATCTGTTTTTATTGATATATTTTTTTACAGATCTTAAAATGGTTAGAAATAGAATTAAAAAAACAAATAAAGTTGCTATACCAAGTGAAACAATGAAAGTAGCTGTTAATAAAGTTTTAGAAGGAACACAACTGAATGTTGTAGCACGTCAGTTTAACATAGATAGAATGACTTTAAAAAGATATTGTCGTAAAAAGAGGCTTAATCCAAATGAAGCTTTCAAGCCTAACTACAACAATAGACAAGTTTTTACAGCAGAAGATGAAAAAAGTTTATCAAGTTATTTACTAATTGCATCAAAAATGAACTATGGCCTTTCAACTAGGTCAACGCGATTATTGGCATATGAATTTGCTTTAAAAAACAATAGGATATACCCATCATCATGGATCAAAAATAAAATTGCAGGCATTGATTGGTTGCAAGGTTTTATGAAAAGACAACCAGAGTTGTCTCTACGAACACCTGAAGCAACGAGCTTCGCTCGATCAACAGCTTTTAACAAACACACTGTAAGAGAGTTTTTTCAAAATCTTAAAACGGTAAGAAATCGATATAAATATAATCCTAACTGTATATATAATGTTGATGAAACTGGTTTAACAACCGTTCAAAAGCCGGTAAAGGTTTTAGCTGGTAGAGGAAGCAAACAAGTTGGAAGAATCACATCTGCAGAACGAGGAACATTGGTAACTGCATGTTGTGCCTCTAATGCTATTGGAAATTCCATTCCTCCATTATTTATTTTTCCTAGGGTAAAGTTTCATGATTACATGATTAAGGAAGGACCTCCTGGATGTGTGGGATTTGCAAATCCTTCTTGGATGAACTCAGAAATTTTCATAGAATGGATTAAACATTTTGTTAAATATTCAAACTGTTCTCAGGAATCTCCAGTTTTGTTACTTCTCGACAGTCATGAAAGTCATATTTCTGTTAAAGGCTTGGAGCTTGCAATTCAACACGGAATTACAATGATAAGTTTTCCTCCCCATTGCAGCCATAAATTGCAGCCATTAGATAGAACTGTTTTTGGACCATTGAAAAGGTTTTACAATTCTGCATGTGATAATTGGATGGTTTCAAACCCAAGACCAATGACCATTTATGATATTGTTTCAATAGTTCGAGAACCGTATACAAAAGCTTTCTCACCATCTAATATACAGACAGGATTTAGAGTAGCCGGCATTGAGCCATTCAATTCTGAAATTTTCAAAGATGACGAATATTTACCATCATCAGTTACAGATAGAGCTGCTCCAGATACAGTTACTATCACTCCTGTCAATAACATGGAATCTGAAATGATACCAGCACATGTTAATCACATAGAGTCTGAAATAACTATAGTAAATATTGAAACAAGTATTTTAAACAAAGTGTCAACAAGTGTTGCTTCTATAATCTCACCTGAGGTTTTAAAACCTTACCCAAAAGCATCTGCCAGAAAAAAAAATGTTAAAAGTAGGCAGTTAAAAACAAGGATCTTGACTGATACTCCTGTCAGAAATGAAATTCGTTTGTCAAAAGAAAAGAAAATTTTGAAGCAAACTAAAAATCAACAAAAAGTCTCCACAAAAGATAAGAAAGAAACTAAGAATTACTTGCTTAGGAATAAAAAACAATGTAAACCAAAAGCTGCTTCACAACTTGAGTTTCACAAATGATGAAATATCCTTAATCAAAATATTGCACTTTTAACAAGTTTTGTAAACTTAAAAGTTGTATTCTTATTTCAGTCTTTATATTTCAGTTCTTATAAATTTCAAGTTGTTGTAAAGTTTTAAACGTATATAAAGCGGGTAGCTTATAGCTGCTGTGATTTATACATTTTTTAATTAAAAATTAGACTAGTGGGTTTAACTGCTATATTTAAAAAATAATTAAAAAATTTAGATGTATTATATGTTATACAATATTACCCTTTGACTAAATTATTTACAAGATTTAGTTATAGAAGTGTTAAACGTTTAGATAATATTACGCATATAAGATCAATGTGCCCCAAGTCGGAGATCATAGTACCCCATAGTTTGGGGTACATTAATCTTTTGAGAGGGTTGTTTAAAAGTTAAAATTATTCATGTTTATCATTTTTTTAAATCAAAATATTTATATATTCCAAAAGCCAGATAGTTCTACATGTGTTTCGTAGTTAATAAGTTTTTACATCTCTTTCAGGTTCTGCGCAATTTTCAAAACACTGCTACGGCGATCAATGCGCCCCCATCTCCCCTAGCTATTAAATATATCATGTCCTTACTGTTGGTGGTGGTGGTGGTGTTTGTGTGTGTGTGTGTGGGGGGGTTTGTGGAGATAATCGTGAGCAATTGATTTCCCTTTTTTGACCAAATGCTCTTTGTTTCACGCAAACTCGATATAAAAATCGAGAAAGATTTGCTATTCTTGACTGCAATTTTCTCCGAAACGACCAACCTGATCTAAAAATCTTTACGATACGGGCATGTATATTTATAGAAGGTTATTGATTCTACTTTTTATAAAAAGTACAATCAAAAACCTTTTATATATAAAAAGTACAATCAATAACCTTTTATATATAAAAAGTACAATCAATAACCTTTTATATATAAAAAGTACAATCAATAACCTTTTATATATAAAAAGTACAATCAATAACCTTTTATATATAAAAAGTACAATCAATAACCTTTTATATATAAAAAGTACAATCAATAACCTTTTATATATAAAAAGTACAATCAATAACCTTTTATATATAAAAAGTACAATCAATAACCTTTTATATATAAAAAGTACAATCAATAACCTTTTATATATAAAAAGTACAATCAATAACCTTTTATATATAAAAAGTACAATCAATAACCTTTTATATATAAAAAGTACAATCAATAACCTTTTATATATAAAAAGTACAATCAAAAACCTTTTATATATAAAAAGTACAATCAATAACCTTTTATATATAAAAAGTACAATCAATAACCTTTTATATATAAAAAGTACAATCAATAACCTTTTATATATAAAAAGTACAATCAATAACCTTTTATATATAAAAAATACAATCAATAACCTTTTATATATAAAAAGTACAATCAAAAACCTTTTATATATAAAAAGTACAATCAATAACCTTTTATATATAAAAAGTACAATCAATAACCTTTTATATATAAAAAGTACAATCAATAACCTTTTATATATAAAAAGTACAATCAAAAACCTTTTATATATAAAAAGTACAATCAATAACCTTTTATATATAAAAAGTACAATCAAAAATCTTTTATATATAAAAAGTACAATCAATAACCTTTTATATATAAAAAGTACAATCAATAACCTTTTATATATAAAAAGTACAATCAATAACCTTTTATATATAAAAAGTACAATCAATAACCTTTTATATATAAAAAGTACAATCAATAACCTTTTATATATAAAAAGTACAATCAATAACCTTTTATATATAAAAAGTACAATCAAAAACCTTTTATATATAAAAAGTACAATCAAAAACCTTTTATATATAAAAAGTACAATCAATAACCTTTTATATATAAAAAGTACAATCAATAACCTTTTATATATAAAAAGTACAATCAATAACCTTTTATATATAAAAAGTACAATCAATAACCTTTTATATATAAAAAGTACAATCAATAACCTTTTATATATAAAAAGTACAATCAAAAACCTTTTATATATAAAAAGTACAATCAAAAACCTTTTATATATAAAAAGTACAATCAATAACCTTTTATATATAAAAAGTACAATCAATAACCTTTTATATATAAAAAGTACAATCAAAAACCTTTTATATATAAAAAGTACAATCAAAAACCTTTTATATATAAAAAGTACAATCAAAAATCTTTTATATATTAAAAGTACAATCAAAAACCTTTTATATATAAAAAGTACAATCAATAACCTTTTATATATAAAAAGTACAATCAATAACCTTTTATATATAAAAAGTACAATCAATAACCTTTTATATATAAAAAGTACAATCAATAACCTTTTATATATAAAAAGTACAATCAATAACCTTTTATATATAAAAAGTACAATCAAAAACCTTTTATATATAAAAAGTACAATCAAAAACCTTTTATATATAAAAAGTACAATCAATAACCTTTTATATATAAAAAGTACAATCAATAACCTTTTATATATAAAAAGTGCAATCAAAAACCTTTTATATATAAAAAGTACAATCAAAAACCTTTTATATATAAAAAGTACAATCAATAACCTTTTATATATTAAAAGTACAATCAAAAACCTTTTATATATAAAAAGTACAATCAATAACCTTTTATATATAAAAAGTACAATCAATAACCTTTTATATATAAAAAGTACAATCAATAACCTTTTATATATAAAAAGTACAATCAATAACCTTTTATATATAAAAAGTACAATCAATAACCTTTTATATATAAAAAGTACAATCAAAAACCTTTTATATATAAAAAGTACAATCAATAACCTTTTATATATAAAATAAGTTAATATAAGATTAGTAAATTTACTTATCTTCAAATATTTTATTCAGTAATATTTTTATTTTTCAAGTTAGTCGAATTTCCTATAGGAAATTCGACTAACTCTATGAATATTTACTAAGCATTATTCTTATCTCATCTTAGATATTGTTGCCAAGTTTGGGGTCAAATTGGAAACTACCGCATTAACAAGTTGCTATCGTCTCAGCGTCAATCCATTAGAATAATAAACTTTCAACCAATTAAATCGGATACATCAAAGTCCTTCAAAAAACTCATTCATTCCAACATTTCCAGCGCTAGTAAAGTATACTAATCTTCTTTTTGCTTTTGACTCCTTAAATAAAAACTTACCATCTCCTATCACAAACTTGTTCACAGAAAGTAGACTATTAAATTCCTTCTCTGCTTGAAATATACATAGGAAAACTGTCATCTTTTAAAACATAGAAGTATGGTAAAAATTCTATTGCTTATCAGTGCGCCTGTAAATGGAACAGGAGCCTTGCATGCATTTTGTTTATTTATTTATTTATTATAAAATATTTATACAGGTAATGCTAAATCAGCACAATAAATTAGGCTGCTATCCTATTGGGCCCTGATACATTAAAATATAAATGAATTTAACTGTTACTTAAGAATATAAAATAAAATTATAACATTATTAGATTTATCACAGAATAAAATAAAATTTAAAAATTAGAAATATCCATTAGTTTAGTTTTAAATTCTCTTAGGTTCTTACTCTAGCGAACAGCGAATGGGAGACTATTATACAAAATTACTCCATGGTAAAAGAAACTTTTTTTCGTGGATTCAACCTTTACTTTAGGTATGGTCAGTGATATTTCATTGCTTCTTGTGTTTGCTGAATGACAAGTTGCCTTAAAACTGTTGGAAAATACACATGAACCAAGTTTCTTTCTTTAAGATCTTAAAAACGCAAGTTATAGCTTTTTTTCATTGACTTCTTTAAAATGCGGCAAATTTATATAAACGTTTGAAATTTTATTTGCATTTAATATTATTTGGTTTATTCTACTATATAAACGGTTGATGCGGTATAATTGGGTTGCACTGGGTTTTAAGTTGATTAAACCGGTAGTGGTGTAGTGGCAAGAGCGCTTAATTAATGCGGTAGTGGTGTAGTGGTAAGAGCGCTCGCTTTGTAAGCGAGAGGTTCGGAGTTCGACTCCCACCACGTCCCTGGAAGTACCGCGCTCAACTTAGTTTCTCCGCGCAGCGGTCTTGCTCGGCAAGGTTCGTGTTTCGGAGTTTAAGAGTTGAGAGAGAGTTGCACCACGAATAACAGCTAAAAAAAAAAACACACACACAAAAATGAGTAGCCTCCTCGACTGTAGTGGCTCCCTCGGGCCTTGGGGAGGTGAATAATCTTAAAAAAAAACAAAAACAAAAAAATCACAGTAAGTAAAAATTGGCTAGATCATTGAGACATAAATTAATTTTGTAGCGTTTATTGTTAGCAAGTGTCGTGTTTTATTTAGTAAGCTAATACGCCCACTGATCTTATTACATTTAAAATTATGATCGTCGTTAAGTGAAAGGGTTGGATTTAGATGGATTCCTAAGTATTTGTATGTTTTGGTATTGTTTATTTGAACTTCATTAATATGTAGATTTAAGCATCGGCATTTAGATAATTTTCTTGCGGTTCCAAAAGCATTCAGTTTTACCTTTTTGAAGGTTTAGTAATAAATCATTTGTTTTAAACCATTTTAATATCACATTTAAGTCTTCAAGTAGTTTTTCCTCTATTAATTGAATATGATTATCAGCTACGAAAATAACCGTGTCATCAGCATCATTTTGAATAAGCCAAAAAAACTATATCCTAAAGTACCTCTGCTCTATCTTAAACAATATCAATTTAAAAAGTTCTGAAAAACTTTTTATTTTAACTTTTAGACATGTTATCCTTACGATTAAAAAATTTTTTTAATTTTCTTTTTGTTGTTACTACAGTTATCATCAGTACTTTTTGTTTCTTTTTTTCCTTTTTTTCATTATTAAAACCTGCAAATTATGATTTCTAAATGTTTGTTTTAATGTTTGTTCTATGTACTGTAATCTATGTGTTTACGGTCCATATGTTTCAATGTATGTCTTTGCTTATTATTATTTATATTATGCTTAAAAATTGGTGTCACTCCTTTGATCAGATTTCTGTATGAGTGACACCATCCTAATAAAATATTAACTTATTATTATAAATAATTTTATGCTCATAACTACCATTATAATATTAGTTATTATTATTATTATTATTTTTTCATTGTAATTATTGCAAACATACTTATTATTGCTAAAACTATAATTTCTATTAATTTTTTTTTTAATCTTATATTATTATAATATATTATTATTATTATTACTATTATTATTGTTATTATTATTGCCAAAACTATTGTAAAAATGAATTACGTAAAATAAATAGCTTGATGTTGTTTGTTGCTGTTGTTGCTGTTGCAATTAACTTCAAATTTTCAGGGTTGTTTCTTTATAGATAGAACTGCAATACATTACTAGAACTAACCTTTTGAATATATTTATATATTACTAGAACTAACCTTTTAAATATATTTATAATTAACCAAAGGTTAATACATCGAAAATATCCTTTAAAATTAAAAGTGCTGCCATTTTAAAAATAATTATTATTTTAAGTTTATCTAGTAAAGTTTTGTTTATTACACTATATTCCATCAGTGCGGTAAGTTTTAGCTTGTAATGTCATAAAAAAGCTGAGAAAATGTAGTTTTCTTTTTTATTGATTTTTCTGTATTTAATGCTTAATCAGCATAAAATAAGGTTATATCATGAGTTGATACAAAGGTTATATCATGAGTTGAAGTTAATATCATGAGTTGAAACAAAGGCTATTCATAGGCACTTTTCCAAATCGTTGAACAAGACTCCATTTATCCGTAACAGACACGGCAACTTTTAATTCTCTTCTATCGGAAATGATGTTAAGACAACATTTCCAAGTTTACCGTTGTATCGGGACTATCCTACTGACGGAAGGAATCTATAAAGTACGTTAAATATTATTTAGAGGATCAACATATCTTTACCTGGAAACCATGAAACTATAACAACATAAAATTTTTTTTTAGTTTTTGTTAAGGTGCTCTAAGATCATTATCAAAGAGCACCGCCACATGGAGAGTAGCATTTAGTAAATTGGTTCTGCGTTTCCAACCTCAGCGGAAGTATTTTTGTACCTAGCCGAAAATCGAACCCAAATCTTTACGGTTTGAATCCTAATGCTTGACCACTACACCACGGTTGCATAGATTTTCAGTTACACATATTGCTATAGATTTACAAACATAGTGGATGCAATAGTGAGAGCAAATAAAGACTTATGCAATAGTTATATCTTCAATAAACACCATGTTATACTTGACTTTTTGAAAGCCATTAGCAAATATATGAAAGTTAGTGAAGATGATCCAATTCTTACAAAAGCCGATACATTCGGACATGCAGCATTACGTTAAAATTGTTATTTGGAAAGCACATGAATCAGTCTATAAATGAACTTTATTTAGAAAGTTCATTAAAACAACACCCCCAATGTATGGATGAAATTCGGATTAGAAAAGATAATTTTGTTACTTCTATTATTGATACCGAGAGCAATTTTAAAGTAGCTACTGAAAACTGTATTTTATTAAGATTGCGGGATTTTGACTATCTTTAATAAATTAAATAAGCTGACGTAAAAATAAATAGATAAACAAGCGTCCAAATATGCAAATATACTTCATAGAACTAAAATCAAACAAAAAAAGTTTTTGCATTTTGAGAGAAGTTTTGTAAAACATTAGTCACTGAACATTTATAACGAAAAATCAAACTAAACAACTTTTTCAAATTTTTTTATACATATATTTATTATATAACTGCTTTTAATAGGAAACTCATATCAATAACAACTCTTCAAACAAAATGAATTGTTAATATATAGCCAATTTAGGATGAAATAACCATTTTTATAGCTTTTTTTTGCTGGTCTGTAAAACCTGGGTCTGCGTTTTATATAATCAATGAAATGTTATACTTGGGAAGGAAACATTTTCAGCATATGGTTTTTACACATTTTTTGTTCCGCTTGACGAGCTGTTTTTGATTATATAGTTTTTTATTTAACTTTTTTTTTTATTTAACAAATTTTTTTTTTGCTGAGTGTACCAAGTTTGACGTCATGGGTCCCGGCCCCATGTGAAAAATTTTTCTTCTTAGTTTTGACCTTGTGCGGCCGTGGCGCAGTGGTCAGAGCGCTTGCTTTATAAGCAGAAGATCCAGGTTCGAAATGAGCTCTGGACATATTTTCGCGTCACGGTAAGGAAAGAGGCGGGAACTTCCTGGTTTAATGCACTTCCGCTGTGCTTGTGACAAGACCGTTAGGACTTCTTGGGGCACCCAAGAAATTCCTAACGGTCTTGTCACAAAAAACAAAAACAAAAAAAAAAGAACAAGTTAAAAGCAAAAAGTTGCTTCTAACACGTTTGTGTACACGAAGTACACAGTGACCCTCACTATTATCCATAAACTTTTATATTTTCTTTTCTTTTTTTTTAAGCGAAAGTAGAATGCAATATGTTAATCCAATTCTTTTCTATTTTTTTTAAATATTCTCTCCTTATATTATCACAGAATATTTTTGTGTTATTAGCACTATCATTCTGAAACACTTGATGAGGCTCGATCATCTAATTCTTTTAGTTCTAGACAATTGGGTTCGGGGTTGAATCCCCGTGGTGTTTATCTTTTATTTTTGAATATCTTTTTCACGGGTTGTACTCAAAACAGACTAAGTAAGAAATACAACTTGGGAATTTGGACTTCCAACTTCAAATAAATATGTGGTCACTGCCCCTTCCCCTTTCTTTTCACTACTTAACTCTCATCTATGTATCACACGCTCAGAACAAAGTAAGTTTTTATTACGCAAACTAAATTCAAAACAAACTGAACAGTTATTCAGAAAGACAAATCAGTATTGATAATAACATTAAAAGTAAAATCTAAAATTGAAAAAAATTTACAAACGTAAATTGTTAATATATTGTTTATCTGTTAACATTTACTAACCATTTTTGAACTTTTGCTATATAACCTGTGATAAGGAAGATCTCTACTACTTCTTACAAATGAATCTTTAAAGAGGATAACTGAAGCCAAAAATCTAATGAATTTGTATATTAAATTGCTAATTTATTTGATATCGTCATTCTTTTTATTTTAATTTTGGTAACTCACAACAGCACATCTTTTAAGTAACCAAAAGTTAATTATAATTGTGTCGGTAGGTTCAGTCAGTATCATCTACTGATACTGAATGAACCTACCGACACCATTATAATCGTAACTCAAAAGACCTTTAAATAAGAAGAACTATTTCACGACTGCAAATGAGCAGACAGATTTGTATTAGATTTTTATCCACAATGCCATAGCTAATTAAAGTTTAGGTTTTTATCATTTTGTTTAAATTTTCCTGGATTCAACATTTTATTTGTAAGTTTCGGAGGTTATATATAAACCTGCTGTTAAAATACTTGCCTGTTTAACTGTAACATCATCTTTGAACATAGTATACTCAAATGGTCCCCCATTTCTGGATATTTTATCGCCTATCGTTTGTAGTTAAAGTAAATCCACAAATTCATAAAATAAACTTTTTTGAAGCTATTTTCATCTTCTGATAGCAATCTATTGAATCTTTCAAAATTACTTGCATGATTATTGCACAAAATTTGCACACCAAAAGCACGGTTTAAAAAAATAGTCACAGTTTCAATGGTTTTATTTCTCAATCAATAATCATAAATTTTTATAACTGAGGCAGTTTTTATTATGTACGGAATGTTCCTATTATTTAATGAATGTTCTTAACAATTTTCTATCGTATACCATTTTTGAAAAGAACAGACTTTAGTTTTTTTCAGTTCAAAGTTCAGAGTATTATGTATATTTCTGTAAATACATTTCATCAAATATTAAACAGTTATCTTGCAAAATTTTGGGACAATTTTGAGTAATAATTTTGCATATTCTATTGTGTCAATATTACCAGAATGTGTTTTCAATAAAAAAAGCAATGGAAAATCTTTCCAAATAATTTTTAATAGTGATATAATGTATGCTTTCAATGATTGCATGGAAGTATAACACTAAAATAATGCATATCTATCAGTATTTTCTGCTTTTTTCTTTATTTTTTTAAGTTCTTCAAAAGCCAAACCAAACCAAAAAAATTCTGCATGATTTTGTCAGTAAGTAGGAAAGTGTTTAAACATACATTATAAGTAACTTTATCCTTTAAATTTTTTATGGTTCGTAAGTCTTTATTGATTTTGACTAAAAATTAAGTAACTTTTTATGGTTTGTTGACATTAAATGTACATAAAATCAATACATCTTGTTTTAAACTGTTTTATAAATAGCCAACAACACAACATTCAATATTTTTTGTTCTAATAATAGAACTTTTAGTTTATATTGTTAAATTACACAATTATACAGTATAATTTTTTTTTTAATAAAACAATAAGTATTTGCAATTTTATAAAATTATATTATCTTCATTTAGTATAATATAAAACTTTTACAATATAGACGTTATACAACTGTTTACATATATATATATATATATATATATATATATATATATATATATATATATATATATATATATATATATATATATATATATATTATATATATATATATATATATATATATATATATATATATATATATATATATATATATATATATATATATATATATATACAGTGATGGGCACAAACTTTTTTATTATAGTTTAACTAAACTACTAACTAAAACTAAAAAAAAGTAGTTAAACTTTTAGTTACAAACTTTTTATAAAAAGTAGTTAACTTAAACTAATTAGAAATAGTTAACTAAAATTCAACTTTTTTGCGCATAAAATTCAAATTTTTTTCATCAGGTTTATCACTTTTTAGTTTAACATCTTTGTAGCACATGTTCACAAGTAAGCTGTTCATGTTATCAATAACAATAACAGATTATTAGATTAACAGTTTGAATTTATGATATTAGCAGACCAAGCGGAAATGATGTTGAAAAGTCCAGTTCATGCACTAAATAAATAAATACATAAAAATAGTAATAACAGAATCCTTTGAGTCCTTGGTCAGGTGAGTGGTGCATAGAAATAGAACGATTTATTTGGCGATATATAAAAAATTTAGTTAATAAAAATTTAGTTAAACTTTTTCAACTAAACTAGGAAAAAAGTTAGTTAAACTAAAAGTTTAACTTAAATAAAAAAATTTAGTTTAACTATTGCATTTAACTAAAAAAAAGTAGTTTAACTAAAAGTTAACTAAAAAATTAGTTAACTATGCCCATCACTGTATATATATATATATATATATATATATATATATATATATATATATATATATATATATATATATATATATATATATATATATATATATTAATATATAGCGAAAATGCGCAAAATTCTTTTTTTGCGCATTTTCGCTGAAATATTTTTTCGTGAAGTTATTTTTTAATATAAACAATAATTATGAAAAGCCTAGGATACACAACAATCTAAAAAAAAAATTTAAAGCTATTGTGATCACATTATTAAAAACGTTTTTACAAAATATTGCCCCAAAATTGGCTTTTTGTGTATTCGCGTTTTGAAAATTTTATTTTTTTGAACACTTATATGTTGAAAATTATATATCACAAGATAGGACTTGGCATTGATTGTCTAATTTCAAATAACAATATTTTTGTTGTAAAAATGAATGTTGTAAAAGAAGCTTTGCAGAGAACAGGAGGTCTTTACTAAACCGTCAGTTCTAAAAGACGAGCCAGTGCATTAATTTAGCTCATATGTTTAGTTTTAGTTTCCTATTCTCTACTTGGCAAAATATATTATTAATACAAAAAAGTAGACAGAATATGTCCGCAGTGTTTCTACGCACATGATAGTTATATTTTAGTGTAATAATATTTCTAATGTTTTGGATTATTGCCCTGATCACTGTCATTGGCTCAATTTTTTTATTTCTAAACGTGTGATGGCATCTGCTGTTCCATATTGCACTCAAGATGATTTGAGTGAGTGTCAACAGCAGTTACGAAATAGGGTTTTTCTCCGATAGATTCGCTGTTTTAATCGAGAAGATCGAATTTATCGGTGAAAAATTTATTTTTTACGATCTGTTGTCTTGTGCTTTTGGTTAGCAAGGTTGCAGAAGTTAGACTGTTGTGTAAAAAACGAAAGAGGATACTTTGTCCGCATGCTGTGGGAGGTAATGTTTTTTTTTTCCAAATTTGGGTCCACGGCATTGTTGTTTTTGTTGACCAGAAAAGTTCTGCTGGCACGACTGTCTTTTTGTTTTTTGCCACTTCAAAGTAAAATTTTTTTGTTGATTTTAGGGGGATGTTAAACAGGGACCGTTTTTGCCTTATATTTCGGTTGTTGTTTTGTAGTACTGAGACGTTTTGTTATCCCACTGTTTTGGAAAATTGTTTTGTCTTAAAAAGTTTCAGCTTTGGTTTTGGTTTGTAAATTTTGTAAGTGAACTTGCCTACCAATAATTTGAAAAGTAGTAATTATTGTGAGTTTTATCCTCTCCGCATTCTTTCATTTGAAAGAGTGTTTTGAGGCGAAGTGCAAGACTACTTCTAGGCTCCTACGGAGATAGAATTGCGAAACCCCCGCTTTTGACGGGTAAGAAAAGTGTCTCACTCTTGACTGGATTGAAACTGGTCTTTTGCCACAGTTTTTCAAAAATGGCTCTATACAAACGTTCTATTACCCAATCATGATTGGACAACACGTTTGCCAGAAACCACACTTTTGACATTGCCAGCGTATTTATCAACATGGTCTTTCCCTTCAGTGAAAAAGTACGTAGTCCCAGAAACTTGAGTTTTTTCTCTATTTTGTTAAGAGTTACTTGCGAGTTTAAACTGGTAGTTTCACTCAATCTGGTGTAAAAGGTAACACCCAATATTTTGAAACCGGTATTATTGTTTCAATCTATTTTGTCTAATTCTGGGTACAATCTAGGATCAAAACTCCCAAGAGCGAGTCCCTTGGTTTTTAAGGCATTGATCACTGAACTACTTCCTTTTTCAAACAGTTTTACTTTTTTTAAAAAATAGAGGACAGATTTTATGTCCCTGGCAAAAAAGTTCGAGTTGTCTGCGTACAGCTGTAGTTTAAGGGGTTTCATTGTTCCTGGTAGTAGGAAACCCTCTATTCTGCTATCCACTCTAACCACCAAACCAAGAGCTTCGGCGAATAGCAGAAACGTATAGCAGAAGAGAGAGTGGGTTGCTTTGTATGATTCCTCTTTCTGTTGGAAAGAAGACCGACAAAAAAACTGCAATTCAGAATAGATGCCGAAACTTCTGAATATAGGGTGTTAACAAAAGATACAAAACTTTCTCCGAGATTGAATTTTCGGAGAATTTGCGGCATAAACTCACGATCGACTTTGTCAAACGCCTTTTCTTGGTCTATTGATAAAATGAAACTAGGAAGATTTTTAAGTTCTGCGTAATCTATAAGATCACGGATAAAATGCAAATTTAAAAATATTGTTCTACCTGAAATTCCGCAAGTTTGATTTGGTTATGTCATTTTCCCATTAC
Organism: Hydra vulgaris; assembly: GCF_038396675.1. Classification (NCBI taxonomy): domain Eukaryota; kingdom Metazoa; phylum Cnidaria; class Hydrozoa; order Anthoathecata; family Hydridae; genus Hydra; species Hydra vulgaris. The sequence goes on from NC_088932.1 coordinate 50,192,426, forward strand.
TTTTGCAAGTCTTAGGGCAGCGCTTTTGTGATTATTTTGTGATCAGCGCCGAATAAGGATATGGACCTCCAATTTTTGCATTCAGTAAGGTCTCCTTGTTTTAGAATTAGTGAAATTACTGATTTTTTCATAGAGTGGCTAGTTTGTTTCTCTACAAAAAGTAAAAATTTCGAAGGCAAGTACTTCAAAATCTTTTTCTAAAATATATCAAGAAGTTTTGTAAAATTCAGCTGGAAGTCCGTCATAGCCCAAAAATTTTCCGTTTTCAAATTTAAAAAGGGCTTCTTTTAGTTCCACGCCGGTTAAGCAGGTATTTAGAATTTGGTTTTCATTATCACTTAAATGTTTAGTGATGTGTGACAAGACATAGTTTTAACTGTCTTTGCATAATTTAGATTTGGTATAAATATTTTTATACTATGAAACCAGAGTGTTGAGTATTTCACTAGGTTCACTCATCAATGTGCCGTCATTCTTACGAATTTCTGCAATTGACTTGAGTTTTTGAAGCCCGCTGTTGAATTTTTTCCAAGTTATACAAAAATTTTGAAGGTTTTTCTCCTTCTTCGATTAGTTTTTTTTTGTGCGAATAAACGCTCCTCCAAACTGGAGCAAGAAAAGAGCGTTGCGTTTTTCTTTGATGCTATCTAAACTTCGGTTTGCATTTTGTCGTTTCCGTTGGATTTCGTTTTCAATCCTTTAGGTGTGTTTTTATTTTTCGCACTTTCCTGTATCGATATATGTTGTAATTCAGCCCTAACAAAAAGTTTGCAGTCGTCCCACCATTTTAAAATTGACTTACAGGACCGTTTTTTTCGTTTGCCAATCTTGAATTAAGAGTTCAATTTTCTGTCTATGCACCTCTATTTCCAAAAAGAGAACAATTTAATTTCCAGTATCTTGGTCCTCTCCTAGTTTTACTAAAATTGACGGTTGTTGTCACGAACTCATGGTCGGAAAAGGGATTGGTGAGAATTTTGGTGTATGTTATATTTTTGGCAACTTTCTCAGGGCAGTAGATTCGGTTGAGTCTACATTTTAACTTCTGATTTCAACTTGCGAATTCTCTTTTATTAGGGAATTTAGAACAAAAAACATCAACTAGGTTATACTTACTTAGGAAGTCCCCGAGTTGTTTGATCCCGTAAGTGTGATATTTAGCGTTGTTTTATCCTTCTGTGTCGAGAGGCAGCTTTCAACCATGTTGAAATCTCCACCAACAGGACGGGCAGTTCTCCTGTGTCCTGATAGAAGTCTCCAAGATCGCCAAAAAAAGGCACATTAGGAGCGTAAATACTCAGCACCTGTATTTTGTTTTCATCTATTTTTATCATGATATTTAATACTCTCCCGTTCCTTATAATCTAATATTCTCTTGTGTCCCATTTTTAGTTCGTTTAAAGAAGTGTTGGATTTAGAGAGAACCGCCACCCCGCAACAGCTGTGACTTGGACCGGAGTTCCAAGTAGACGCGCTAGTCCATTCGTCTTCCCGCTGTTTGACAGTGGATGGTCCAGATTTTTTTTCCAGGAGGAGGATGAGATCAAAGGAGGATTTTTTAAGAAACCCAAAAAATTTGTTGAATTTGTCTTGGTCATTTAGACCGTTTATCTTGCATATTAAAATATTAATAGTCATGATGGAGAGGATCAGCTTTTCTAGTTTGAAAACTCGTGTACCTTAAACAGAAATATAATAATTTTAAACAGATGGACGAACTGGACCATAAAATTTCATACAGAAGGGCGTCCTAAAACAAGATGGATTATAACAGCTTACGCGCTGAATAAAAAATAGAACATAAATTTTTTAAGAATAAAACGTCAAAGAACCAAGAAATTATAAAGATTTGAGAAAAGAAAGAAAAAAAAGTTTAAAAAATAGGAAAAGAGAAATTTAAGAAAAAAAGAATAATAAAATAAAAAAGTAAATGTTACGACATCTTCTCCGCACAATTTAAGGTATTGTAACTTTCAAAGTTAAAAATTAATTCTTGGTCGTCTTCGATAACACTGTCTGTATCCATCTTATTTTTTCCAACCAATTCCACGATATTTGTTTCTTCAGTTTCAACTACGCATGACCTATCACTGCTGCTTTTTTTAAGATTTTCGTTTCAAAATTTTTGTTTCCTTGCTACACTCCTTTTCGTTGTTTATTAATAACGTTTTTAGTTTCGTTGGCTTCAACGTCGGTCTCCACAATTTCGGATTGTGCACTTGACAAATATTTGTTATTTATTCGTTGGTATACTCATTTCAATAGAGACTTTTTCTGAAACCTCTATATTTGTCGGTGCCCTAGAATTTTCAGATTTTTGGTATGATTGTGGTTGCCCGTTGTGTCTATTAGGGTAGACCATTAAAAAAAGTTTGACTTTAAATAGTGATAACTTGGCTATAAAATTTAACCTTGATACCTTGTAAAATGTTGCTTGTGAACGATAAAAGTTAAATAGGAAAAAAAAACTCACTTTTTTTTTGTCTTCATTTGTTGCTAAAAGACAAGTTGTTATAACATTATTTAGTAATTTTTGTTCTAAAATTATTAAATTTTGTTTTAAATTGTGATAAATTGTTATTAATGGATGATATAACAAAAAAAGAATGGTAACCAAGTTTTTTTTGGCTTTCTTTTTCCGTTGGGGGACTTATATTGTGCATTTTCAGGCTTTTTATTGGTATTTAGGCATTGGTATCTGATCATAATTTTTTCAATGTTTTCCAAAATAAAGCTATGGCTGGATTTATAAACCAGTATTAAATTATAAACTAATTATCTATGAGTAATTCAAACTAGCTCTTTATATTATTATTTATTTATTTTAGGCATTTTTAGGCTTTTCTTATTGTTTTAAATTACTCAGTAATTTACTATTTATCACTATATAAATTGTAGCGATTCTAACTAACACTTTTTAAAAATATTATTTATTTAAAAAAATTTGTAGAAAAATTTACTATTTATGAGTATATAAAGATTAGTATATTATTAGTATGTAAAAATTGTTGTATTATTAATATTATATAGATTACCAATATCCACATATACAGTACTGTGAATAAGTTTTAGACCACTTACATTTTTTCAAAAAATCCCGGAGAATTCTTCTCTAATATTTAAGTTTATAGTTCTAAATTATAAACTTATTAAAACACACGTATTTCACACAAAATATGGAACAATTACAAACTTTTTAAGGTCAAACTTCTTAAAACTCTTAAAATTTACTATGTCCTCCTTTTGCCTCAATCCCAGCCAATATTCGCCGGGGAATAGATTCATACAAGTTAGTTATAAAATCCTGGGTTAAGTTGTGCCATTTTCTTTGAAGTAATTCAAAACATTTTTCAGCATTTCGGGGAGCATGTTTGACCTTCTTTCTGTCCAGGTAATCCCAAATATGCTCAATTATATTCAAAACTGGACACTGGGGAGGCCAGGTCATCAATTCCAGTACTCTTTCCTCCGCCATTTCATTTACATAATTTTTTTCCACTTAGGAACAATACTTTGGATCATTTTCCTGCTGCAGAATAAAACTATTAGTCTCATTCCGGATGATACAGCATGGTGCCTTAGGATATCCACATAACGTTCCCCGGTGAGTCTCCCCCCCCCCCCCCAATTTTAATCAAATCTTCTATTCCAGATGAAGATAAACAGCCCCAAACTTGTAAAGAGCCTCCTCTGTGTTTAATAGTAGGGTTTAAACACCTGGGCAGATAGCATTCTTCAATTCTTCTTCAAACATATTGGCGTCCTTTCGTTCCAAAAATTTCGAATTTGGACTCATCGGTGTACAGAGCCCGATTAAACATTTCCTGGGCCCAATCTTTGTGTTGTTTTGCATATTTAATTTGTTTTTCTTTATTGCCACACCATAATAATGGTTTTTGAATTGCAACACACCCTCATAATCCCGATTTAAGTAGGTTACGTCGAATAAAAGTAGAGCTGACATTTTTCCCAGTTGCTGTGTTAATGTTTTTTGCCAGCTCGGTTGATGCTTTTTTTGTATTTCTTAAAGATAAGGTTTTTAAATATTTATTGTCATCTTTTGTTAGCTTAGGAGGTCTACCTCTTTTTTTTTTATCTTCAAGGGAGCCAGTTTCTCTAAATTTTTTAATGATTTCTGTAACAGCATTCTTCGAATATCCTGTTTTGGATGTAGTTGTTATGACACATCGTTTTAATAAATAAACAAACTAATCCCTCATGTTTCCTCATCAGTTTTGTTTATTTATTCAAAATAATATATTCTTTCAACTTTTCTTATATATTATTAAACTTAAGTACGCTTTAAAAAAATTACATATAAAAAAAATTGTATATACGTCTAATTATACAAGTGGTCTAAAACTTATTCACAGTACTGAATATTAAATAAATGGACTTTGGTTTATGATTTATTGAATTTAAATCTATTTCTAGAACTTTGTTTTTTGAAAACCGAATAAAACTAAGCTAATATTTAGAAAATTTAAAGTATTTTGATTTCTGTGGCAAACTATGGCTGTTACTAGAGCACAGCTAACTTGTCCTGTTTTTGGAATCAAATACGAACTTACTACTCGCAAACTTCCAAGTATTAAGGAAGACATGCAGCACTATTCTTTTGTTAATTACAACTTCCTAGGACTACCATGTCAAGCACAATAGTTTCTAGAGTTTCTGAAAGTGTTATGAACGATTGAAATCTAGTATTCCAAATGTTACAATGGGAAGAGTGCAGCAGAAAGTAGAATCTTTGCATAATAATTTGAGAATGGTTCTTAAAAGAAAAAGTGAATCAAAGACTTCAGCAATTGCTAAGATGAAAATGTTTTGTTTGACATTGCAGCATAAGACAATGACATGTCATTGTCTTATTTTAAGTAATTGCACATGCCCGAGAATATCAAAAGTGACAGTACTTGAGCATGAATTTTTAATGGATCAAAGAAATGAAAGAAATATGGTTATTAGTCCTTTAGATAAGGAGAAAACTTTTATATTAACCAAAGAAGCACAAAGAGACAGAAATGCTATGATTTTTTTTTCGTCTCATAAAAGCAGTCTGGAAGCATCAGCTAGTATCACTTCTGATATAGATGCAGAAATTAATTCTGGTGAGGAGGAGTTTATAAATGACACTCAGAGCAATGTTGATGACAATCATTTGTCAGATTTCTGTGAATTAGATAGTGAATCTGACAAAAATGTGATAAAGTTTCCAACCATTGCCAGAGAATGTGACAGATATTGTGTTTCTGATGTTGCTTGACCTGCAATTGCAACTTTTAGATTACGGAAGTATAAAAAATCATAGACCAAACCAAGTTTGGTCTATGATAGCTTATCTAACGAAGAACCATCTGTCAAAAACCGTCTGATTTCTGTCAAAAAACCGTCTAAGACAATTGCTTAGAAATACATTATTACACAAAGCAAAGTTAGCTATGTGTTCAGTAGGCTCAAAATCAAATTTCTTTGATGGAAGAAAAGGTAAAACTTTTAGTGCATTAACAACTAGCAGTAAAAAGATAACCACTCAGGAACATATCACATTAATTGAAGATCCTCATTCCGTTTTTCTTGGTCATATTTCTTTATCAACATAGATCATCCAAGTCATATTTTAAAAATCCGGAACGTTGTTTGGATAGAATATGCGGAAAAAATCCGGATTATTTTTTCCCTAATTTTCATTTTAATTTTGCTTTTAGCTGAGTTGTTTCTAAGTCTTTTTTCAAATTTTTTTTAATTTTCCTTTGAGTGATGAGTGAAAAAGCTTAAAAAATAAATACATTAAAAAAATGTATACCTAAACTTTCATGTGTTAAAATAATTATCTGGAATTTCGGAAATATCCAGAAAAAGGTAATCTCTGCATCAAGTGCATCATCAACAAATATCAAGAATGCTATTATAGATTTTTTTGATGAAAACAAAATATCACTTGATAATGTGTTAGCTATTGGCGCTGATGGAGCTAACGTAAATACTGGTGTGAACAATAGTATATTAAGATTGCTGGAACTGTATTTAGGATATTTAGTTCAATGGTTAATGTGTATGTTCCATTTTAATGAGCTACCATTGAGAAATTTAGTATTGCATTTAGATGGCACCACATCAGAACCTATTACATTTAGTGGCAATATTGGAAAAGCACTTGCAAAATGTAACGAATTGTCAAATTTAATGCCAGACGGAATAACTTACCGAGCGTTCTACATGAGATTGTGACAAACAATATTAGTAAAGATCAACAGTATCTGTATAACATATGTGAGGCAATAGAAATAGGTGAGGTGAAAGAAAGCCCAAAAAAAAATCCTAACAACAAAGTTATTACATTTTTTGTAGAGCAGAAACTTTTATATATCATATACTGTAATATCAAAAATGGCTTATTTTCAGTTAGACAGCGGCAAGGGAAGGAGATAATAACTTTAATTTTTTTTTTCTTTCACTGATATTTAGATGTTAGAGCAACATTATTTTGCTATCCAAACTAATTTGAACGAAAAAAATGCAATGACGATCTACCCTAGTGTCTATACCTCAAAGTGTATCCATCAACGTTTTGGTATCTTGGTAACGGGTTAAGATGGTTTTGGCAATTCTTGATTACAATAATAACGTTTCCAGTAAATATATTTACACCATAAACATATACTTTTTGAAAGCTGAAGGATTCAAAAACACCTCTCCGAGCAGCGAGATATTTTCCTAATGTAGTTAAGGCGGTCGAACCTCCATTAACTAACAGGCCGATAAGTATATTTTGAACTAAAACATGGACACTTCGAGTAAACTTATGGGTAATTGATAATGTAACATTTTTGATAACTATTTCTGTTTCGAGAAAATCATTTACTTTACTCGGATTACTAACGACAAACTCAAAGAAACAACTGTTGTAATGTCTAGTAACACCCCAGACATAACACAGAAGACTTTTTTCGGTAAGAGCTTCTAAAAAATCTTCAACACTGCAGTTTAGATCGACATATCGACAAAGCAATACAGGATAAGGGTTGTTAAATGATGTTGATTTAAAAAAAAGATTTACTCTACCAGTTTCACTACGGCTTCCTAGCGCCACCACACTGGCATAACTTTTAGCCATTTCACACAATAAATCAAAAAAATTTTCAAAATTTTTAATAAAACTTGTTGTTAACAAATAAAACTTTCTTCAAATATTTTTCAAATCTTCTTCTTTATGAAGCCTACATTATTAACACAAATAGAACTGTTAGTTTTTGGTGTTTTTTTTCCGTATAATTACTACAATTTAATTCAAAACCGCAAAAAACTGGCCTTCTATTTATTCTGCTTTTGGAATTTTCGAACCTATTCCTTTTTTCACATTTTCGATATTATTCCGGAAAGTTCTTTTTCGACTTTAATCCTTTTTTCACAAAAAAAGGATCTAATTCCGTTTTTTGGATTTTAATTTTTTGGATCTAATTCCGTTTTTTGAATTTTCGATACTATTTCTTTTTCACAATTTCGATATTATTCCGGTAAGTCCCTTTTCGATTTTAATCTTTTTTTTAGCTATTTCGAGGTTATTATGCTTTTCAGGTTTTCGATACTATTCCTTTTTTAACAATTTTAATGAATTCTCTTTTTTAATATTATTCTTTTTTTTTTACAATTTTGATTTTCGATACAATTCCTTTTTTTACAATTTCGATGTTATTCTCTATTTCGATGTTATTCCGGAAAGTCCTTTTTCGAGATTAATCAGTTTGGTAAAATTATAAAATACAATGGCCGTGAACAAAAACTATAAAATTTATATTTTAACACAAGAAATTATATTTCTTGTTTTAAGATATAAGTTTCTTAATCTATGGACAATGGATTCACAATTTTGCTGTGAAGTCAATTTAAAAGAAGGCATTTCTCGGAAAGCTCAATCTTTTACATGATTTGCTAAAAAGACTTGATAAGTATAATTAATTGCAATTTCATTATAGTTTCGAAAAGCATTATTGTGAATTTATTTTGAAAATTTTTTTTTTGTGTGTGTATATCTGGCCCTTGATAAAATGCTAAAAATTTTATAGTTTTTGTTCACGTTACATGGTATTTTACAAATATGTTTTTGACGAAAAAAACAATTTATTTTTACCTAGTGATCGCTTTACTTTAAATAAAAATAGTAAAATACTTTTACATGAAACTTTACGAAGTAGCTTGTAACCTTATGTAGGTTTTTTTTATTTATTTTTTTTTTATTTCATTTAGGTGCCCCAAGAAGTCTTTACGGTCTTATCACAGAGCACCGCGGATGAACTTACTTTTTTATATTATATTTACTAAGTGAGTAGCAATTAACTTACTAGGTAAGTAGCGATGAATCCGAACAAAATATTTTATTGCTTAATATAAACTTTGTCGTGACACTATACATCATCTTCGACGGAACGATGGATGTATCACATATCACTTTTATTCTTTTTTTTTTTGCACTTCGGCTTCAACTAGAAAAGCTAGGAAATAAAAAAACGTTTTTCTTGTGTCAAAGACGTAGAGAGAGAGAAAACCGAGTATTGTTAATTTACGTATAAAAGAAAGGTTTGAATTGAAAAAATGCCGTGGCCAAGTTTACTACAACGGTTTAAATATCTGGAACTTTTTATGTATAAGTTTTATTAATTATTGTAATAAATAAACAAAATGTAAGACTTTTTTTTATTCTTCAGCTGGAGTTCCGCTAGATGAAAGCTTTACAAACTTTGCGATACCAGACGCTAAGCTCAGACTGCCAATTGCAATACGACCACGGGAATCACTGCTGCCTTAAAGCCATTGCTTTAACTTTAGCTAAAATATTGACCCATAATAAGCAGATAACTTTTTTTCTTTATTCTTAATTCAGTTTTTTCAGTGTTGAGTTTCTATGACCATGTAAAGAATAACCCCCCCCCCTCAATTTGAGGGGGCCAAAAACTTCACATGGTCATAAAAACTGAACACTGAATAATTTAAAAATAAAATTTAAAATCTGTCGATGAATACATTAGTAGTTTATATTTAAGAAAAAATAAATTATGCAACTCATTGCCCTCACGTTTAGGGTGGGGAGGGGGGAGATTAGATTTTAGGGTTTCTATTTACTATTCTCCTATCTCAGTAATTTTTTTTTGTGAAGAATCTTTCGTCATACATATGAATGTAAAAAAATTTGGAATACTCTTTTGGTTTAAAAGTTGGTTATTTCAAACATTTAAAAACCTTCCTACGCACTGTATATATCAGAACCGTAACTACAATTTCGATATTAGGGGGGTCAATATTTTTTCATTTGCAGATGATTTTGTTTTAAGATATTTTATATAAAGCTTCTGTTTTATTTTTGATGATTTTTTAAATCCCCTGGTCACCCATGGGTTGTTTATATTTTTTGGATTTAATTTTTTTACAATGATAGGAAAATTAGCGTCATACACGGAATAAAATGTTCCAAAATTAATTATCGTAAATTTTGTCTGCATTATCATTAAAGTTAATATGCGTCCTTTGTAGGAGTGATAATTGGCTTTTAAAATGTTTTTTATTGGTTTGGTTAAAAGTGCGTATTTTAATTTGAATTGATCTGGTTATATTTTCAGAGTTTGATTTAACCAACAAGAATATTGGAAAATGATCAGATATATCCGATTTTAAGATACCTGCTTGGATATCATTGTCGGATATACCTGTTGTAATAATATTATCAATCAAAGACACTGAGTTTTTTGTTACTCTTGTTGGACGATTAATCAAGGGTATTGCTCCAGTTTCGAAAAAAGAATCGTAAAAGTTTTTAATTTTATTATTTTTATTGTATAGAAAACAGTTCGTATTTAGGTCCCCAAAAACAAAAATCTTTTTTCTTTTACTTTAATACCTTTTTTAAAAATACTTTGTTCAAAAAAATGCTCAAGTTCTCACTCACGCCGTCGGGTGGTCGATGACAACAGCTTATTAATAAGTTTTTTGATTCATTGTTTATTATTTCAATTGGTAAAATTTCTTTATCGCCGTCAGATATACTTAAATCATTCCTAACATGATAAACATGATGTTTTCATTTACGTATATAACAACTCCTCCGCCGCGTTTATCTCTGAAGAGAAATTAATTTAAAATGAGAAATATAAAAGTTTAAAGTATTATTTAAATTATTCGAAATTCACGTTTCAGTAAAACAAATTATATTAAAACAATTTTTTGTTTCCTCTAACAAATTGAGAAGTTTTTCAAAATTATTATTAAGGCTTCGAATGTTTACTTGAAGAATTCTAATTTTATTTAAATTTTTGTCGCAAAGTTTTTAAAAACAAACCCTTCTAATTCGCTTGGATAGAGATATGAGCAATCCATAAGCGTGTCGTGGAAAAAATTTATATCGGGTTTTAAATTTTCATTATTATTTATTTCAGAAAAGTTGAAACTTATGGATTCAAATCACTAGTACCAGCCATGCTTTTTTTTTTTTTTTAAGGGGCAATTATTTTTAGAAATTTTTTTTTTTAAAACATAATGTTTGGGTTTCTAAATTCCCTGCAAAAAATTCTATCATATTTTAATATAGTAATAGCTTGTACTTTAGTACTTGTCTTCACTGCGTAGTCTTTTTACTTCCTCCCATAACTTTTTACGACTCTCAATAGTTTCTTTCGCAAAATCTTCATTAATAATATACCAGCTACACGCAAGTTTTTCACGGCCTTTAGAATTTTGTTTTTATCTTGATAATTTAATAGCTTCAAAACTATTGTTCTTGGTAGTTTACTATCTCTTGATTAGTCTACTCGATGCGCTCTTTCCACAACCACTTTTCGCCGATTTTAAAGATGGCAGTCGTTTTTTTGTGAAATTTAATAATAATAAAAACAATAACAAATAATAACTGGTAACACAAAATCAAAGTTTATATTACATAAACATTATTGGATATTGGACTTTTTATTCCCTGTGTAATAATAATAAAATGACAAACCTCACCAAGGCGATGCTTGACCAAATTTTGGCAAGCTACGTCACAAAGACAACGTTAGACAAAGCACTAGCTGAGCATGCATCTGAAATACAAACAATGAAAAACTCAAATAAAAGTATTTTAGATTTGTATAAATCAGATTATGTAAAGGAAATAAATCAACTAAAAAAATGAAAACATACAATTGAGAACACAAATGACAAAACATGAAACAAAACAAGCACAAATTGAAAAGACAGTTATTAGCGAACCAGTTGCATGGTCATCAATGGTAAAGAACAAGAAAAAACACCTAGTAAATGCAGCAATAAATGAACAAAAAGAAAGAAATAAAAGAAAGAAAAATTTAATCATATCAGCAATCCCAGCAACATCGAATGGGACTGATGAGGAAAAACAAGCAGAAACTGAGCAACAAGTTAGCCAAATATTAAATCATATAGGAGCAGTCACCAACCCAGTACATGTCAAAAGACTGAAATTTTTTCAAAGAAGCTCAACAGCAGGCCTACAAACCGAACCACCAAAAGCACGTCAGGAAAAAATATTAGTTATACTAAGTGACGAGTCAGAAAGAAACCCAATATTAGCCAAGGCAAAGAAACTTGGGGATAAAACAAACCCACAGTACAAAGGAGTTTATATTTCAACAGATATGACACAAGCAGAGCAATATGAAAATATGGAGCTCAGAAAATTAAGAGACACCAAAAATGCAGCAAGAAGACAAGATGATCCCTTTCGATATGCTATACGTGGAACCGGACTTGTCAAGTTTAAATGTAACGTTGAGAATAAAAAAAGAACTAAGCAGTACTAGCAAATACCTGCAATGTTTATACACGAATGCAACATCGCTTGGCAATAAAATGGAAGAATTTAAAATCTTGTGTAAATTAAAAAAAGCTAGTATAGCTGGAATCACTGAAACATGGTTTCAAAACTCATCCATTGTACAGATAGAAGGTTACAGGGTGTACAATAAAAATAGATCTGATGGACGGAAAGGTGGTGGAGTTGCCTTATACATTGAAAACAATCTCACATCATATGAAATAAGTATTGGTAATCAGGACAGCAAAGTAGAACAAATATGGGCAGTCGTTGTAATTATGAATATTAAATACCTCATTGGATGTATATATAGACCAAACGAACAAATAGACATGAATGATTTTAGACAAGTTATACACAATGCCAAAACTAAAGTAGATGTTAAAATGTATGCAGATATACTAATACTAGGAGATTTCAATTTTCCGAACATTACCTGGAATAATGGATATGTTGAAAACGTAAATAGCAGTGAAATTTCAACAGAACACATTTTCATTGATATAATAAATGACGAATTCTTAATTCAGCACGTTAACTTTCCAACTTTTCAACTGTCAGACACAAAGGTAAAGAACGCACTGGACTTGATTTTTACCAAAGATAGTAACAGAATATATGAGCTCCAATCACATGAAATTCTGGGTTGTGCAAACAAGGGGCACTTAGTACTTACATTTAAACTTGAATTAGACATAAACCAGACAAGCAGAACACCAAAATATAAATTTGACTACACCAGAGGAGATTACACAAAAATAGACATAAAAGTTAATTCGATCAACTGGAGCTTCTGTTTTCACAATTTAACAACACAACAAATGTATGATACTTTTATATTACACATAAACTATCTGAGTAATTTATATATACCAAAGATTGATGTTAATGCAAAACATAAACACAAACGAAATCCATGGTTTAGTAATAAACTTAGAGCACTAGTACGAATGAAAAAAGATCTAAGATACATAAATCTAGCAAACAAATGGAAAGATGCAGTACAAGTCAATGCGTACAAAACAATAACAAAATTAGTATCCAAAGAAGCCATATTAGCTAGAAAAGATTATGAAAGAAATCTGATTATAAAATCAAAATCTAATCCAAAACTTATTTTTAAATGCGTAAACAGTCAGAGAAATACTAAGCAATCAATAAAAGCCATTTTGAATTCTAATGGTACTGTAACAAATGACCAAAGTGAGATCGCAGATATTCTAAACGACCAGTTTCACAGCGCCTTTGTAAACGAAAGCAGCATTATGCCAGAAATAGCAGATAAACTTATAAGTTGCACACTTGATCTAGACGATAATACGACTACATAGATATTCAGAATCGTCTTGAAAAATGAAATACAGACAAAGCTTGTGGTGTGGATAGTTTACATCCTATTTTACTAAAGCATTGCGCAAAATCATTGGCACTACCACTTACATTAATCTACAAATCATCTTACAATACAAGTAACCTTCCTCTACTATGGCGTGCAGCAAATGTGACTGCAATTTTCAAAAAAGGATGTAAGCTAAACGCATCCAACTACAGACCTGTGTCAATCACACCAATAGCATGTAAAGTATTTGAAGGAGTTATAAGAAATGAAATGCAAAATTTTTTTGACAACCATAATATAATCTCAAAATGCCAACATGGCTTCGTAAAACGGAGATCGTGTACAACAAATCTTTTAATGACACTTGATTTTATCACACAGAAACTAGCAAAAAACATACCAGTAGATGTTATAATGCTAGATTTTGCGAAAGCATTTGATACATTGCCACACAAACGACTTTTATTAAAGTTGAATGCTTATGGAATAAAAGGAAAATTTTTGAACTGGATTGAGGCATTTCTGAATAATCGAATTCAAAGAGTTGTCCAGGGTGAAGCGGTGTCAACATGGAAAAAAGTATCTAGTGGCGTTCCACAGGGATCCATTCTGGGGCCATTCCTTTTCATAACATACATAAATGACTTGCCAGAAAAAATCAAAAATATGGTGAAAATATATGCAGACGACACTAAAATCTTATCAGCTGTATATTCAATTGAGGACGCAAAATTAGTTCAAAGAGATTTAAATATTATAGAAGATTGGTCAGAAAAATGGTTAATCAAACTGAATGAAAGTAAATGTGTAGTTATGCAATATGGAAAAAACAACATAAATTTTAATTACATAGTAAATGGGTCAAAAATTAATAATTCTACGCATGAACGTGATCTTGGTGTAAATTTCGATACATCACTGAAATGGAAGAAACACATAGTAGCGTGTTCATCAAAAGCTAATGCAATAATGGGAATGATAAAAAACACTTTTGTCCATTTGAATCAGCATCTTCTCAAGCAACTATATACTACTTTTGTTAGACCTCTGATTGAATTTGCAGCGCCAGTTTGGTCACCAAACTGCAAAGGTGACATTGAAATATTAAAAAGGGTGCAACACAGAGTGACAAGGATGATAAAGAACTTAAGAAGCTTGCTGTATGAAGACCGTTTACAGATACTTGGTTTAACAACATTGTCAGAAAGAAGGAAGAGAGTAGATCTTATTCAAATATTTAAGATTTTTAATGAGATTAAAGCAGTAGACCTTTTAAACAAACCAGTATTTTCAAAATCATGCAGAGGTCACAGCAGAAAATACAGCAGAGAGCAAACCAAGTTTGTGCCAAGATATGAATTTTTTTTAATTTGTTCATTATTATCTTTAGTAAATTTTTGTATATTTTTAGATTGTCAAAAGCTGTCAAAGTGAGTTTTTAACTCACTCGCTGTTAACACAGCTACAGTTTTAAATACTACTACTACTACTACTACTACTACTACTACTACTACTACTACTACTACTACTACTACTACTACTACTACTACTACTACTACTACTACTACTACTACTACTACTACTACTACTACTACTACTACTACTACTACTACTACTACTACTACTACTACTACTACTACTACTTCGCTGTCAAGTTTAAGTTGTTTTTTGAAAATATTTTTTACTGTATTATCACAGTCACTCCATGTTTCGTTAGGTTTTTCTTTAACTCCATCTATTCGTATATTATTTCGACGAGATCTGTTTTCTAAATCGATCGTTTTTTTGTATAAAATATTTAAATCCTTATCAAAACACTTTTTAATTTGTACAATCTTTTCCATTAGGTTTGTTTCTTGGAAGTTTAGAGTTGTTTTAAGGTCACTTATATCTTTTTGAATATTCATCACATTAGTCTAATGTGATAGGGTCTAAAACAATAACAAATCTAATGATTAGATTTGTTATTGTTTACATAAACAATAACAATTTTTAATTCTGTCCGTTAATATTTTTAAGTTTGTTGGTAATTATTTTTAATGTTTATAATTGAAATCTCCATATTTGTATAATAATTTAAACACGCTGTAGAAAAAAATACGTCTGTTCGCTTCGATAACTTTTAATCATTTTTATATATATATATATATATATATATATATATATATATATATATATATATATATATATATATATATATATATGCATATATATATATATTATATATATATATATATATATATATATATATATATATATATATATATATATATATATATATATATATATATATATATATTTGGGCCTGTATGAGTGCCTGTGGAGTTGGCGTTTTTCATTTATTCGATGGTAGACTCAACAAAGAAAGGTACATCGATATTTTGGAAAACTCGCTTACTCCTAGCATTGATTTATGGCAGTTGCAAGATGGATTTATTTTCCAGCAAGATATTGCGCCGTGTCATAAAGCGCATGTTGTTAGCGATTGGTTCAATTCTAATAAAATTCAAGTGCTTCCATGGCCTGCCAATAGACCAGACTTGAATCCAATAGAGAATTTATGGTCGTGGCTTGATCACAAGCTTGGTAAAGAACAACTTTACAATTTAGAAGATTTGAAATCTTCTATCTATCATCATTTGAAAAATTTGCCTGATGAAGTAATCAAAACTTAAATGAATTCAATGCCAGAACGAGTACAAGAGTGCTTGAAAACAAATGGAGGAACAACACGTTTCTAAATTATTTTTTTATTGCTTTTTGAAATATTTTTGAAACTGGTCCTAAAATTTTGTCCAATTTTTTTTCCCATTTATATTTTTTACTAGTCAATTTTTAATTTTTTAACATTATTTTGTAAAAAAGTTATAAATTCTTTTATAATAAATATAAAATACATAAAAAATTCTTTCTAAAAATTTTTTTATTTTTTTTTTACCTTTTTCAAAATTAAATTTTTAATAAGGTTAAAATTAATTTTTTAAAAAAAAATGAGTGGTCTATATATATATATATATATATATATATATATATATATATATATATATAAATATATATATATATATATATATATATATATATATATATATATATATAATATATATATATATATGTATATATATATATATATATATATATATATATATATATATATATATATATATTTATGTATGGAACAAACTTCTAAATTTGATATGTTTATACTTATGTCAAATAAGGATGCTTAGCAAAAATTGCAATGACTGGAGTCTAGGAACAAACAGCCCTAAAAGTTTGGCCGCAACTACCCCAAACAAGAGACCAACAAGTTGATAAAATATTGTTTGTATTCTAAAATAAATTTATATTCATCAATAAATTCTAAATTTCATACAATATTTTCTTAGTGTTTAAAAGTTATGACTAGACAAAGTTTGAACCCCCTCAATTTGAGGGGGTTACAAATTTTATAAGGTCATTTTTTTGAAAACTAAAAGATTATTTTATGAAATATAGAATTTATCAATGAATATAAATTTATTTAAGAATAGTACAAAAAATATTTTATCAATTTATTGCTCTCTTGTTTGGGCCAGTTGTGGCCAAAGTTTTAGGGCTTTTCAGTTTCCAGACTGCAATCATCGCAATTTTTGCAAAGCATACTTATTTGGCATGAGTATATATATATATATATATATATATATATATATATATATATATATATATATATATATATATATATATATATATATATATATATATATATATATATATATATATATATATATATATCGTCTTTATTTATTTTAAATAATTTTATTTATTGAAAGTTTTCACCTGCATAATTTTTATATTTAAAATTATTACTTTGTTTTTGTATTTTTACATTTAGGTTAAAATTGAAATATTCACTGAATTAGGCAACATATACTTTTTAACTATTTAAAAGTTAAGAAACATTAAAAATGATACTATCGTCGGAGGCAGGTTATATTTTTGATGAAAAAAGAGCTTGTTTGTTGGCCAAAACTGGATAGCAACTCTTTTTGCACCACAATATTTCTAAACGTTTAGAAGTCTTTACATAAGTGATTACTGCAAATAAAATTACGCAAGCCTACAGATATGCGGTCTAAAATAATTTTATTTTTATGGCTTGTTGCGCTTTCGCGTTGAGACTTGCTCAAAGTGGTAACTTGCTCAAAGTGGTAACTTTTTAAAAAAAACAAAGAATATTAATTGGCTTTAGTACATACATCGGCTATTTTATAGCCTGCTGCTACAAGGAAGTGTTACTACATCGACTATCTTATAGCCTGCTTCTACAAGGAAGTTCTACTACATTGACTGTGGATTTGGCATAGAGCAGCAATCTTTTTTTTTTTTTTATTCTTTCAATTAAAATTTCTGCTGGTTAAAAACTCCGCTAACGAGAGCGCAGTAAGCGAAAAAATAAAATTATAATAGAGCGCTAAAATTACATTGCATTTTTTAAGAATTTCGTATTTTTTTATCAATGTTTACCCATAGTTCTTAATTGCCCTGTTGGACAATGGTTTTTTATTTAATTTACGAAGCCTGTGTCACACGTCACACGTCTTATTCAGACCGGAACCGGATTGACCTAAAAGTCACGAATTTCGGTACATTCTCAAAGAAAAGTTAATTTTGAAATACCTTAAAAGTTAATTTTGAATAAATTTGTCAAATCTTGAATGTTTGAAATAGTTAAGAATATTAAAGAATATATAATTATAGTTTATGTAACTTAATGCAAGTAAGTGCTATGTAATTAAGAATCTTAGACTTCTAAATAATTAAGGTTACCTGAGTTGAAGATTTATTTGATTTGTGTTACAAAACGACAAACCTTCCTTTATTAATTTAAAAAAAAAGTTGTTGTATTTGAGTATTAAATGTCCTTATTTTGCATTTCATATAGTTTCTTAGTTGTCATTTTCAGAAAACAATTACAGTTTTGTTATGGAGAAAGTGGCAAATAATTTAATAAAAAGTGTGTCTTCTGGAGAAGTAAGTTTTGTCATATTATGTATATTAAATATTGAGAAAGATTTATTATTGTATATAACATATATATATATATATATATATATATATATATAAATATATATATATATATATATATATATAAATATATATATATTTATTTGTGTGTTTGTGTGTGTGTGTGTGTGCGTGTGTGTGTGTGTGCGTGTGTGTGTGTGAAAAAATGAAAATGAAAACAAAATGAAAATATATATATATATATATTTTCATTTTGTTTATTTCACACTAAATAAATAATAAGTCAAGGCATAGATTTTACATATTAAGTTATACATTAATATTCAAATAGAATGCTTAATTTACCATTATAGTTGCCTTTATTATATTATCATAATCATCTACCATTACAGATAACATAAATTTTTTGCATTCTTTATGATTTTCCAATTTCTGATCCAAGGCTATTGGAAATAAACAGGGATTCATAATTTTGGGATTTTAATAGACTGACCAGAATACTCTTTTTTTTTTGTAGGATAGCACAACATCAAAACTTATTAAACTTAATTTGTTGCTACATTCTCCTTTGTAAAAAAGAGTATTCTGGTCACCCTAGCTCTTAGTAATATGTGTTTTGTTAGATTGTGTTGAAGATCTAACATGTTATTAATTTTATATCTCCATTCTATAAAAATGATTGAACACATCTCTTGTGTTAAGATAAGCATTAGATTAATGCAATTTTAGTAACACTATGTTGTACATATGTGTTCATTAGATATTAAGTTTAGTGTATGGCATAAACTGAGATGCCAAATTACAGCATGTTGACTACAAAAGCACTGAAGTGCTTTAGCAATATTTGCTGCAGAATTGACATTACTATTAAAATGAAAACCAAATTAAAATATACAATAAAAGAATAAGATAAATACAAACAAGATAAATTAGTTTAAACTAATTTTTTAGTTAAATAAGCTTAAATTATAGATGTATGCAAAAAAATATGAACCTTTTTGTTTTTGCCAAAACAACAAAGTTTGTAATTTTAGATATTGAGTGATACACAGTTTACAAAGTTAATGATTCTTTTTTAAATGAGATATTATTATATAAACAAAGAATATAGATAAAATTTCACCTAAGTCAGCTAAAACATTTCTACTTTACAGCTTCTACATTTTTGTTTTTTTTTAAATTGTTATTAAGATCTTTGTATCGTTAGCATAAATTTTTTTCTATATTTCAAAGGCGTATGTCACTTTTCTATGTCTCAATGTTCTGTCTAAATAAAAAGAATTTTTCATCAATCAATTTTTTAAAAAGTTTTTACTAATTATCTTTTGCTTTCTTCTATATATTGTATTTATATTCAGTCAGATTATTCGCTAACTCGTAATGTTTTTTGGGGTCCCTTTGGCAAAAAACTTTGCTAAGCTGGGAATTTTAATTTGAATTGCATATAGTTGTATATAATAACAAAACTTTCAATACTTAAATTCTATTGTAGTTCTATAAGCAGAACTATAATAGAAAAATACATAATACTATAATAAATCGACAAAGGAGAATTATCTGTATTTTTATCAAATAAGTATGGCATTCCAAAGCAAACATTGTATGGATAGTCAAAAGAAAAATACACTATATATTTAGAAGTAAAAAAAAATTAAACTTCTGCAAAAAGAGTAAGGATACAAGTCTCCCTAAACAAGAATTCGGATAAAACATATTACATGTGGTCTTAAAATACTCAAATCATTAATCTGTCATTCTGTGTTGATAAATCTCAAAATCTCAATAAGTAGGCATTTTCTAAAAGTCCATCATAATGAGTCAGACAATGTATATATATCTCTATAATTTTGGCAGCGGTACCCCGTGCCGATGCCAGCCGTAAGGATATTCTCTTATGTAGGCATTTTTTTGCGAAAAAAAAACAATATTTGCTGTAAAAAAAAAAATGTCCTCCACTTCTGAATTTGAATGGTGCCCAAATACCGTCAATGCTGTTGAAAAACATGGTCTAGAATAGCCCTGACCCTTTCACAGTCCAAGTTAACAGGATTCAACTGTATACATATTCTTTTTTTTTTTTTAATTTAAAGGTTTACATAAAAAATTGTATATGCATATGTCTGTCAACCTGGTTATATAAAAGTTTAACAATGTCAGTTTTTATATAAACTATTATAAAAAGAAATGCATTTCAGTTATCGAGAAGCTATTTGTTTTTGAGATATTTGTTGAGAAATTATGAAGTTAAGATATTACTTGATATTTGCTTCTTAAATTATTTTAGTGAAGGTTCTTTTATGACTTCATTAGGAAGAGAGTTCCATTTATTAATTATTTTTATAGAAAAAAAGTTTGTACGCATATTTAAGTGGGAGGAATATTTTTTTAGTTTGAATATATGACCACAGGTAATGAGTTGGTTATCCATTTCAAAAATTTTTTTATCATGATTATAATTATTGCACCATTTGAAGACATTTATTAGATTTAATTATCCACAAATCAGTCTGTATTTTGCACTTGTCATATTTAGTGCCAATAGTCTTTGTTCATATGAAATATTGTTTAAGACTCGTTCGAGATCGTTAAGATCTCGAACTTATTAAGATCTTCTGAACTAACTCATTTAGAAGATCTTCCTAATACATTTTCCATTTGACGTTTGATATGAATTAGGAAAACAAGATGAAGAAAGCAAATTCCAAAGGACTGATGTTCAAGAACTGATGCACAAGATTGAATTTTAGTAGATGGCTTAGGAGACGCTAACTCTTTAGAGCAATGCCCATTATAGTATTTGTAGAAAAGAGAAAGAGAAGCAAGACTACAACAATGTGGTAATGATTGGAGGTTGGCTGGAAGAGCAGGTCCAATTAGAGTGCTGTCCATCATAGACAACTTTTATAATTCAATTGGAAAGGAAGAATTCAATAATCTTAAAGATGTTACCAGATACACCATAAGAAGAAAACTTATGAAGCAGACCAGCAATTGTATCAAAAGCTTTAGAAATGTCAAGAGTGATATCCTTAACCTCTCCACCTCCTTCTAATGCATAATAAAACTTCTCGATTATTACTGTTAGCAAATCAGCTGCAGAACAAAATTTTAGATTCAATATGAGAGATTAAGTACTTGTTAATTGGTGACTCAAAAACCTTGCTTATGGTATTATCCCAGTCAGCTTAATGGTAGTTGTAAGAGGTATGATGATAGGGGGATTCTGATGATAGGGGGATTCTGATGATAAAGAAGGATGAGATAATAGTTTTAGAGAGATCAAATTGTGATCATAAGCACCTTAGGGTGAATGTGGAAAAACTGAGCACTGACTAAGATTAGAAACATAACATAAGTCGAGTAGAAAAGGTAAATGATTCAGGTTGTCTGGAAAGTAAGTTGGAAAGTTGACTGTTTGAGTTAGAGGTTGAGAAAGGCAAAAGTTGTGGGCCTTAACGCCTGCAGAGTCGCTGACACTAGATCCAAGCTATTCAGTGTGATGAGCATTAAATTCACCATATATAAAATAATCTTTTTATCAGACCCGGTATTTGTGTTGCTTTGTTGACTTGAATAGTTATGTGTTTTGAAAATAATAAATTCGAGTCTGCGTAAACACCTTAATCCTGTTCATAAATTGTAGGCTTAATGCTGACTTTTTGTTTTGATCTAAATCATACATAGTGTATATATTGTACAGAGCATTTATCATTGTTAAATTTTATTTCCCATTTTTGAGAACAAGAGCGTCAATATTGTTTTATAATTCGTGCAGAGATTGAGTATTTTCAAGAGAACAAAAGAATTAGGTATCATCAGCAAAAAGTGCTGCTTTTGACTTGATTACTTCAGGGATATTGTTGACATAAATAATAAAAAGAGAAAAAAATGCAGAGAGGACAAAGCCTTGGGAAACTCCACCTTCAGCGGAAACCCAGTTTTATCCAACAAAGTAATGGTCCATTTATACCATAAGCTTTAAGTTTCAAGATAAGGGTCAAATCATTATATTTTAACCAATGGCCTATGGGTCACCATCTTTGATTTTTCTGAATTTTACATATTGTTATGTGCATTATTTAAATGGGTTAAATTTGAAATTTCAGACTTCCAAGTACAACGGTTCGGAAATTATAGCCTTAGAAACATGACACAGTGGCCTCCTTCGATTTACAAATGGTTAAAACAGGCTACTTTAGAGGTGTATAACTTGTTTCTCACTTTCAACAAGTGTCTCATTTTTTTAAGAAATATTTTCTAGATAGTTCTCCCTTTAAAAAAGTGGTTTTTATTAACTTGTGTTAAATTCGAAAAAAATTATGACCTCCTCAACTTTGGAAAAAATCCTAAAATTGCTAAAATATACCACAATGAAACAAACTGTAGCATTATTCTATTCATCTACAAGTCTTTACAGATAAGTTTTCTGATTAGCCACTACTGTCTGCAATAAATGGGCAAAATATAGGCAGCTAGTTGCAGTTTAGAACTCAAATATACTTAAAAGCTAAATCTCCACTCGCTTAAAAAGTCCAATTTTCAGTCATTTTGAGATGCTTGTAAATTTTTCTAACACTTTGTTTTGATCTAAGATTAACAGCATTTAAGACTATTAGACCCAGCTATCTAAAAATGCAAACATTATAAACTTGTCAAATCCACACCAAAAATGCCAGCATTTTTAAATAACCCTAGTTTTCAATTATCAACAGTTAAATAAGTTACTAGAAACCAGTGCCCCTCTATTCTGCCAACTGGCCTATGTGAAGGGTTCAACTAATTATAAGTCATTCCTTAATAAAAAGAAAGATATGTTGGTTGTCCTGTTCATTATAATAGGTAGGGGCACAAATAAAGGAGGCAGTAACTTTTTAGAGACCTTCATTATGGTTCAAATGAAGGTCTCTAAATTAATTTAGATATTTAGATACTTAATATCTAAATATCTAAATTAATTTCAAAATGAAACCATTATTTCTTTAAATTGTATTTTATTATAGGTAATCGCAGGTCTTGTTACGAGATTTCGCTGCGTAACGTTATTTAAATAATGCGTTAAAAATCATACAATCAGTTTTTTTTCCTCACTATAACTAAAGTTACAAATAAAATCTAAGTTCCTATTTGAAAAATCATTTTTATTATTTTTTCAAATATGAACTAAATTTTATTTTGAAAAAAATATTTTTTTTATTATTTATCAGTTACCAATAACATTTGTGATCATAATTTATTTTCATAATTAAATAAACGTCATGAAAACTTTACGTCATTTAATTAACAATTAACAAAATATCTTATTAATAAAATATTTACATCACAATAAATCGTGCATTTTTTAAACTATTACGACAAAAAATAATTTTTATATTAAAAAGGAATTTATATATTTAATTCCTTAAGATAAAACTTAAAACACGTTATTTTTTTAAACTAATTTTTAACAACAACAAAAAAAATTATTAAGCAAACTGTTTCTTTAACAAAAAATCTATTAGTTTACAATTGCGGTTAAATGCTTTTACTTTATTTCTTCTGAATAAACGTCACGTTAACAACATCAAAAGATGATTAAATATTCTAAAAGATAAAAGTTTTTGCGTAGCGCAAAACTGCTGAACGCGTAGGCAAACTGCCTTTTCACAGAAAAAGCAAGCTGCGTAATGCTTCTTAACAAGGCCTGAAATCGGTGGTCTGGACCCTCTCCCCTCCCCCCCCCCCCCCACACACACACACACACTTCCTAAGGTAAGGGTGAGAGGTTTGGGGTGGCACCAATCAAAAGGGGAAGGGG
Source organism: Hydra vulgaris (assembly GCF_038396675.1). NCBI lineage: Eukaryota > Metazoa > Cnidaria > Hydrozoa > Anthoathecata > Hydridae > Hydra > Hydra vulgaris. Next base: position 50,216,384 of record NC_088932.1, read on the forward strand.
GGCAAGCAACATATAAAGATACAAGCATTCATTTTCTAACATGAAACATACATCATTCATTTTCTAATGAACATACAATTAAGGCCATTAGATCCCTATTACATTTTTTCATGCTTTATCATAAGATTCAAATTTTGATAGTGACTATCAAAAATGTGTGCCAGATTTTTCAGCAAATATACAATGTTACGGTTTTAAAAGGGAATTAACAAAAGTTAATTAAATTACTAATAGTTTATTAAGTATGTAAAATTTATATTCAAAAAGCTGGTAATTGTTTTGTTATGTTTCTATTTATCTAGTGAAGTAATATTTTTGCTAATATTTTACTATTATATTATTATTATCTGGTATAGATATATATTATCTATCTATATTGTATATCTAGATAGATGTATTATTATCTAGTAATATTTTATCTAGTGAAGTAATATGATTCTGTTGGCTTGACCACTCTAATTAATTGTAGCCTCTTGATCTTAGTTTTAGTCCATTTAAGTAAAATAGTTGTGTAAAAAATAGTCCTGGAGAATGTCGATTTATGATATTTTAAATTAGTATTTTATTTTTATAAAAGAAGTTTTTTTTTAAGGTTTTTTATGATGTCTTAAAATATCTACAAAATAAATGCTTGAATTGTTAACCCTACTTTAAGTTACAAATAACTTAAGAATTTAGATTTTAGAAAATTAAGTTATTATTTTGTTTGTACATTTTCTTACAAGGTCTCTGTTTTGAATTAGTCTTGTACTATTTACATTGTCACTTCATAAAAATATTATTGTAATATTTATACTATACTAGCAGTAAGCAACCCGTAATACAGGTTATTAGTAATTAAATCATTTATAACAATAAAAACACATTAATAACTTGATATATTATCTAAAGAATTAAATACAAATTTATCTATAAATAACATTTTAAATTTGACTCCCAATCAGCAATGTCATTACTTATAGTTAACAACATAAAAACTGCATTAACATCAGCTAAGTTCTTTTTAAAATCTGTCACAACCCAGCAGGTACCAGTAAAGGAAAATCAAGTAAAGCCTGCAAATACCTAAAAAAAAGAATTGAAAAAAAAAATTACAAAAGTATTTGCATTTTATTGTTAGTAGAATTAGGATAATAATATTTCAGAAAAAATAAAGAACAAAAAAATAGCTATAACAGCCTAGTTCTATCAAGACAAAACACAATAACAGTATTGCATAGCAATATTGCAAGATATTTGTAAGCACACATTACTATGTGTTTCCAGAATAAATAAAAAAGAAAAGATATTAAAAAGGATAGACAACACAACGTAATAACACCACAACTTAATAAGATATTTGATTAACTAATATACTTGAACTAAAAAGATTTTATTTTTTACAATATTTGAACAATCAAGGAACAATTATAGTTATTAATTTGAAAAATTATATAAAATAGCAAGCAACTCGTAAGATATTTCTTATAATTGATCATTTTTCATTGTGGTATTAAGAAATACGTAAGAGCTCAGTAATTGCATAAGTTTTATTAATTCTCCCTCTTATCTAAAAGAGAGGCAGAGTAAGAAAGTGTTTTCAAAGTAGAATGTTAAAAAAAAGTAAAAAAAAAACACCCAATAGATAATAGTATTATTGGTTTTATTATGTTACCAGTAAACAAAGTTATTTTTACCTTGATTAAAAGGTAAATTACCAGCATTTCTTAATTAAGTTCCAGCTTCTCTCTAACAGTTGACTAATGATTAATAGAGTAAACTTAACATCATATTAAATTTACAAAATTGAAACCATGTTTCAACAGTAAGTAAGCTAATCAAGTGATAACAAAGGCAACTAAAAAAAAAAAAAAAACATAATTATGTTTGAAATATTAAAAATATTTAAATCATTTATGTTATTAATTGTTTGTTTATAAATTGTTGTTATAAACTGTTATTAATCTAAATAATACTATAAATATAGATACTATAAATCACTCAATATATTACTATAAATATATAAATAATAATACTATAAATAGAAAAATTCTTGACTTTGTTCTCAAATGTCTAAAGTAAAATCAAATTAACAGACATTAACACTGCTTGACACTGAATTCTTGACACTGAACTGCTTGACACTGAATTCAAGTGTTAAGAATTCATTCTTGAACTGCTTGACACTGAATTCAAGTAAGTTATCTACTCGCTGAGCAGCATTTCTTACATTTCAACAATTAATTTTATCCTACCTAGATCTCTCTCTTTTGTTTGACAACAACTATTTTTAAGTCACCTATTACCATTTACACTAATAACTTTGAGCCTAATATTATCCATTTCAATTTCACTATTATCATTAAACATATTACCAATAATATTACTATTGTTACAACTGAATGATAAGTAAACATAAAAGAATCATACAAATTGTGATCTTTTCTAATCAAAGACTATATTTCAACTTAAAATTTTTTGTAAAACTGAGATACAATTTCTAACCAATGTTGCATGTTCAGGTTTGTGCACGAATTATGCCATCTCTTGGGAAAAAAAGTGATAAACCGTAGGATCTAAGTTAGCTGACATTCTCAATAAAACTTCTAAATGACCTTTTGGGTAAATAACTTCCCTGGAAGCAGGTGCAGCACCATCTCCAGTGAATACAACAGCAACTTCACTAACTATAGTTTGCAACGTTAAATTTGAAACTAAGTTAAGTTTGAAACATTAAATTATGTAAGCAAAGTTGATTGCGATGTTATTGCTTTCTAAAATTTACTGCTGCAAGTGGGTCAGAGATATACAGTTGATAATGTTAGGGGAATATCTTGATCTGGCCTAAGATTACCTACACAATGAAAAACTTGACCACATTTTAAATTATGGCAGCCTATGATTCATAGGTTAAACCACATTATCAGTAAATAAAGGAAAATAAAGACAGACAAAAATTGATATTGGAATTATGATATAACTTCTTGTAAATTAATTGCGTTCACCTGATATTGCCACTAAATGCGTTCTACCTGATATTATACCTGATATTATACCTGATCCACTAATTGCGTTCTACCTGATATTGCCAACAAACAGGTTGATCCATTGCTTGACATTCATATCACTCCAGCATCTGTATCTAAAGTGATCTCCTGCCTAGACTCTTCTACAGCTTGTGGCCCAGACAACATACCTGTTATTGTCTTGCAGAAGTGTTCTCCGGAGCTGTCGTCTATACTCTCAAAACTATTCAACAAGTGCTTATCAGAGTCTTGTTTTCCAGCCTGCTGGAAAGCCGCATCTGTTATCCCTATCTTCAAAAATTCTGGGGAGCGATCTGATTCGTCTAACTACCGTCCCATAAGTCTTCTTCCTATCATAAGCAAGGTTTTTGAATCTTTAATTAACAAACACTTAATTTCTCATCTTGAATCTAATAACTTACTTTCTGACCATCAATATGGATTTCGATCTTTTCGTTCTACAGCTGATTTGCTAACAGTAATAACTGACAGGTTTTATCGTGCATTAGATGAAGGTGGAGAGGTTAAGGCCATCGCTCTTGACATTTCAAAAGCGTTTGATAAAGTTTGGCATGCTGGTCTTCTCCATAAGCTTTCTTCTTATGGTGTATCCGGCAACATCTTTAAGATCATCGAATCCTTCCTTTCCAATCGTAGCATAAAAGTTGTCCTTGATGGACAACACTCTTCTTCTTATTCTGTAACTTCAGGGGTTCCTCAAGGTTCTATCCTTGGCCCTATACTCTTTTTAATTTACATTAACGATCTTCCAGATATTCTCACATCTAAGGTGGCATTGTTTGCTGATGATACTACCATTTATTCTTGTCGTGATAAGAAACCAACACCCTCTGATTGCCTGGAGGGGGCATTTGAGCTTGAAAAGGATCTCACTTCTGCTACAGCATGGGGCTCACAGTGGCTGGTGAACTTTAATTCAGATAAAACTCAATTTTTTTCAGCCAATCGTTATCGCAATAATTTAGATCTTCCTATATTTATGAACGGCGATGTACTCGATGAGTCACCTACTCTTCATCTTCTAGGATTAACTCTTACTTCGAATCTTTCTTGGAAACCATATATTAAATCGGTTGCAAAATTAGCATCTGCTAAGGTTGCATCTCTTTATCAAGCTCGCCACTTTCTTACTCTAGATTCTATTCTCTATCTCTATAAATCTCAAATCCGGCCTTGTATGGAATACTGTTGCCATATCTGGGGCGAATCTTCTAATGATGCCCTTTCTCTTTTAGACAAGGTGCAAAAACGCATTGTAAACATAGTTGGACCTGCTCTTGCAGCCAACCTTCAACCATTATCACATCGTCGTAATGTTGCTTCTCTTTCTCTTTTCTACAAATACTATAATGGGCACTGCTCTAAAGAGCTAGCATCTCTTGTGCCACCTACTAAAATTCATTCTCGTGTTACTCGTCATTCAATTAAGTGTCATCCTTTTTCTGTGACTGTTCCTAAGTGCTCCAAAAACGCTTATTCGTCTAGTTTTTTTCCTCGAACATCAGTTCTTTGGAATTCGCTTCCTTCATCTTGCTTTCCTGATTCATATAATTTGCAATCTTTTAAATCGTCCGTCAATCGTTATCTTGCTCTACAATCTTCATCTTTTCTCTTCCAGTAACTTCCAACTTTAATTAGTGGCTGCTTGCAGCCTTGTTGGAAGCGAAGATGTTTAAAAAAAAAAAAAAAAAAAAAAATCTTGCAGAAACAGTGAGAATGGAAGCAAAACTACCTTTCTATTATGGCAACATAAAAATGTGTTTTATCAAGAAATTTTTTAGCAAAGCAATGCTGATAGATCTGGCTCATTTCTCCTAAATAATTATAATCTAGAATAGTATCACTTCTTGCTGTACAACATATTCTGATTGTCTAGCAGTATTTTGTTCATTTTGAGAATGATTAATCTCTTTTATTTATGTGATAACTCTCAACTCGTCTAACCATGATGTTCTAATTTAGGTATAAATTAATTTCTTCTTACCAAGCAGCATTTCCTAAATTTTGATGACAATTAATTTCAGCTTGCCTAGTTCTAATAGTTTCACTAAATTATCAATTATTTTTAAGTTAATAGTATTTCTTCTAATAATTTATTTAAGCCTAATATTGACCATCCAAAAAAAAAAGAGAAAAGAAATTAAATAAAAGTATCAAAATATTTATAGTCTAAAGTGGTAAACATAACTACAAAGTGGTAAACATCAACAAAAAGATAATAATGTTCAAGTAAAAATCAACAAAAACCTCCAATCCTAATAACAAAGATATTATTTGGTAATAAAAACACAATGTTGAATCTTACTTGGTTTCTTATCTATAAAACAATTTTATTCATCTATTTAAAAGAAAAAAGAAAAAAAAATCAAAATGCCTTAACATAAGCAATATATTAAAAAAAAAAAATCAAATGCAATTAATTTAGAATATATATAATACATAAACCTCTACTATTAAACTCATTAGCTTAACCACTGGTTTACCATTGAGATCAAAAATTAATAAACAAAAATTAAAATAATTTATTACAATTATTATTCAAAATAACAATTTTTAAAATAAAAACCTATAACAATTTAATTTAGGATTTATCAATATCTATATTTTTTGGCAATGTCAGTTAATATATTTTTATCTAAACTAATAAAAAAGATGAAACCATTTAAGAACAAATTTAAAAATATATATAATAAATATATAACAAATTTAAAAATATATATTCAGACACCTTAAAAAGAAGCATAACACAACATTCTTTTGACAACTTCCTATATAATTTTTTTTACTTTCTACTTCTTTTTTCTATATTCTGTTTAACTATTTTCTATACCTTATTTTTGTTATCCAAATTAAAATATACATATAGATACAGAGAAATATAAAATATACTGAAATATACGCAAATTTATGTAAATACACTTACATGTCCATTTATTCTTACATGTCCATTTATTCTATTTTATTTAAAGAAAAGGAAACAGGCTATAAAAATTAGAAAAATACACACAACCAACAACAAACAAACATTTATAATTTTATAGTAAAATTAAACAATGAATAACATCAATTCCTCTTGAAACTAAAAATTTATCAGCTCTAATTCACTAGCATTCCTTGCTAGAATTGATCCGCGTGTAGAAAAGCCTAGAAACTTTTTTTTTGAAAAAAGTTTTTATTGAGATTAAAATTGATGTCACGTATATATCTATTTTTAAAAATAACACGATGTTTTTTATTCTTGACATGTTTCATAAAATTTATTTAAATTTTCAAAAGATTATTTTACAATAATAAAAAAAATCTGAAATAAATATTAAAAAATAGAAGTCTTTACAGAGAAATATTAACGGACAAAAAATTATACATAATAAACCAATATATTTATTACAAAATAACTCGTAAATAACCAATCAAAATAACCAACTGTCAAAAAAATAAATAAATAAACTGACAGTAAAATTAAATAGATAAGTTTATAGCATAATGTAAAGTTTGTTTATTAAGTGAGGGACTTTCCCATTTAATGTGGAGGGCTTCTTTTATCTTTAATTTGTGTTTGGTTGGGGCATTATCCAAAATTTCAAAAGAATCACAGTTAGCCAAATTTTTGCAATTAAGAGATAAATTTAAGTGTTTAAATATATGAGATTGTTTATCACTTTTAAGGTGCTCATTTATTCTAGTTGCTAAGTGTCTGGAGGTTTCTCCAATATAACTGGCATTACAGCCAGCGCAAGAAAATTTGTAGACAACATGAGATTTAAGCAGTTTAGGAAGTGACTCTTTTAAGCAAAAACAATATTGTAGTCTATTAGTAGTAAAAATTAATTTTATTAGAACATTCTTGCAATATTTATGAACAATTTTTGAAATTTTCATTTTAGTGTAATTAGAGTACATTCCAATGTATGGAAGCTTAAAGTATCTTATATTTAAGCTATTAACAATGTTAGAATCAGATGGGTTCATTTTATTATCAATATAGGATTTAATTTCATATTCAATAATTTTTTGTGGAAATTTATTATTTTGTAAAACTAATAATGATTCTTAATATCTTTATCAAAACCAACCCAAAAATTATTAATTTTAAATGTACGATCAATCAAACAACGAACAAATCCAAATTTGTAGCAAGAGGAAATAAAACTAAAAATTTTTTGTAAAAGACCTGTATACGTTTTTTTGTGTTTATATATACGTTTTTTTTAATATTTATTTCAGAGTTATTATTGTAAAATAATCTTTTGAAAATGTAAATAAATTTTACAAAACATGTCAAGAATAAAAAACATCGTGTTATTTTTAAAAATAATTACTAATCTTATGCTATTACGACGTTTAAGAAATATATATATCAGGCAAAAATACAAATTTTTGATTGTGACCTCCTCTAAAATTGTTGCTTTTTTAATATGTATTTTTTAACTATATATACTAAAAGCTTTATTCCAAAATATTTAAAAAAAATATTTGTTGGTTCTCTATATATTGGACTTTAAAGTATGACTAAATTTTCAGAAATAATGACTAAATGTTGTTGAAAACATTTTTAGACTTGAAAATAAATAAATTGTATACCTTTCTATGGGTATTTAACTTGATTATTGTTTATTGGTTCAGAACTAAAATGAAAAAGAGTGTTTATAGTAGTTCAGAACTAAAAATGATAAAATAAGTATTTTATCCTGTCAAAATTTCATGCTTCAAAAGTACATAAAATTTGATTTCATTTTTGGTCATTTTTGATCTTTATTTTCACTTTAATCCACAAGTATTCCATAATTTTTTTTGTTATTATAAAACTTCATATAGTATAGAACCTAAAAATAAAAACATAATTATGAGAAAGTGTTTCAAAATCTAACTAAAAAAACAGAATTCAAGTCGATATGCTAAATTTTTGTGACTTTACATGGCTAAAGCTCTGATTTTATAGTAAAAATTTATTTTTAAAAATGGGCATTGACTTTTTATCTACTATATTTATAAAAAGTACCTATGGGGTATTGCATTAATAAAAAAAAACTAACATATATTTAAAAAAAACAACAACATATATTTTACATAATTTCTTTTTATCAATATCCATCTTTTATACAAATCAGACAGAGCTCAATAGTGACCTTTAAAATTGTTATTATTTTTTGTTTGTTGTTTCTATTCATACTAGATTAATTCAAGAATATTTGTTTGTTTTCTAGATACAGGACTTCAAAGTTTGACAAGTATTTTAGTATTATTGATCAAATTGTGACAAATGCATTTTCTAACTTGAAATTAAAACATAGTCAATACTTTCCCCTGGTTATTTCATTTCATTGTTAAATATCATGCTTCAAAAGTAGACAAATATTGATTTTTTTTTATTTTCAATCTTTATTTCCATCCAAAACCTTTGGTAGCCAAACATTTTTTTTAATTATAATTTTTTATTCAGCAAAGTACCTCAAAATATAAAATATCCATGGGAAAGTAAAGGGTAATGACTGTTCATGAATAATAATTTATATTTTGTTTTTATTTTTAGGTACTATACTAGATAAAGATTTATAATAATAAAAAAACATGAATACTTGTTGAATTTAAGTAAAAATATAAAACAAAAATGACAAAAATCAATTTTTGTATACTTTTAAATGATATGTATAATAAATGATTTTGTATACTTTTAAATGATATGTATAATAAATGATTTTATATACTTTTAAATGATATGTATAATAAATGATTTTGTATACTTTTAAATGATATTTAGACATGCTGAAATGTTTATTATACCTATTTTATCATTTTTATTTCTGAACTAGCCGATAAACAATAACAAAGTGAAATACCTATTGAAAATTATATAGACTTTGTTTTATTTTCAAGTTTAAAAATGCTTTTTAACTACATTTAGTCATTATTCTGAAAATTTAGGTAAGCTTTGAAATCCAATATCTGTAAAATCAATAAATAAAAAAAACCTTTTAAAATCATTTTTTTTTTGAATTTGTTTCAACAAAATTTACAAGTTTAAACCTATTTTTAAAATTTTTAATAAAATATATTGTTTTTTTAAGTTAGACAAGTTTTATTAAAAAAAAAAAAATCATTAATTTTTTTTTTTTTAGTTCATTTTTTCATTTCCTTTTAAATTAATTCATAACATGATAAGCAAGGTCATTAATTATTTTAAAAGTTAATAAAACTTTCTAATGTCTGTTGTTCTTGCACTTTTTTACAAGATATTTAGCCCGATTGTTATGTCATTAAGTTTTAAAATCTAATATTTATTTATTTTATTAGGTAAAACCGTACATTTACTTGTCGACGGATATTTTAATATTATTTAAGATAAGAAAGTTTATCAGAAGTTACACATAGAAAACTCTAAACAAGTTGCTATATGTCAACTGAAAAGTTATTGAAAAATGGAGTTTAAATCCTGCAGCTTTCAAACAGTTGATTAATACTCTAGTAATTTTATATATTTGGCCGTTAACAATATCTTCACCTAGTGGTCATTAACTAAATTTGTGTTTCGAATGTTTCATTTGAATATTTTTTCTATAAACTAAAAAATTTAAAAAGCTGATGAAAATAAATAAAAAATGAAAATTTGTTGTTGTTATTAAACAACTTTGGAACTATAATCTCAATAAAACTTTTTTATAACAATGCTTTTATAACATTTACCATTTTATAACAAAATGGAAAAAGTTGAAAGCAAAATTTGGCCAATCTGACGTTGGCCATGGATAACACTCTTGTGCCGACCTGAAATTCTTCAGACTTTGGGGGCTACATGAAATAAATTATTGAATCAAAGTTAACTTAAATCAAACAAAAATGATTTTAGAATATCACCTCAAGAAATATTTAAAAAATATAAATATCCTTTGCATCTCAAATTGCACATCAAAAATTTAACCTTGTTGTGACTAGTGACCTGTGCTGCATTCAAAAAATCTGTTCCTAACTGCAGTGCCGGATTAAGGCTTTGTTGGCCCTAAGGCACATTTTAATAAGTGGCCTGAAAATACAGATAATACGGACTTTCCTACAAAAAGAAGAAAAGTAAAATTTAAAAAAGAATATTTATTAGGCAAAAACTACATAATTTAAAATTTTGGCGCTTTTATAACTGCAAATTTGTCAATTAGTTCTTTGAAGTTGACCTTGTTGAGCAAATCACTTTCAATGCACAGAAGTGAAAGTACAGAAAGACGCCGTTGAGCCATTGTTGATCGTTTTGCATCTTTAATTCTTTTCAATTTAGAAAACAAACGTTCTCCTGAACAATTGGTTGACATTAGACATAAATAGATCCAGAGTGCTATTTCAGTATTTGGAAATGCTTGATATACACCAGAATTGTGCAGCATTTTAAACATCTTCTGAGCACTTGAATCAACTTGATTCTGTGCACTTGATCCTTCTTCGTAGTTTCTCTGTTCTTTATACCAGCACATAAATTGTCGAAATTCTGTTGGAAAATCAGAACAAAGGTCTTTCGAGTACACAGTAACCATTCCTTTAACAGCAATGTCAATATCTTCATTGGTTATGAAGTCATACTCATTCAGAACTCCAAATCTCTGCAGCACAATTGAGTAAGCTTTAATATGTTTCTTTAATGCATTTTTCAGCTTATCGATGATGACATAGAAGGTATTGACCTTGAAGTTTTGCTGGCTTGACATCCCTTCCATAGCATCTGCGGCATCTCCATCATTGATTTGTCGTTTACGCTTTGGTTGTCTTCGACTTTCAGATTTATATGCGCTGTTGCCACAGCGATCACCTGCCTTCTGATAATAATCATCAAACTTTTCTCGGCATTCATCCAAAAATATATGCAAGCTCTTCAGCAGACCAATAGCTGGAGTTAATTTGATTGTAGAACTTTGCAATAACTTGCTATTAATGTTGAACCTCTGCAGAATGTCATTCCAAAGTTCACACAATAGGGCAACTTCAATAGTATCCATGTGTTTGGCCAATGGACCCGCTTCATTCCTTGTGCTACCACTCTGATTACAATCCCCTGAGATCTCCTGAAGAGCACTTTGTAATTGGTGGTACCCCTTGAACACTGCTTTTGCAGCATCAGCTCGAGCAGACCACTGGGTATCTGATGGGTATTTTTGAACAAGGCATTTTGGTTGGTTTTTAACATGGGTCATCATGACATCCCAACAATGTGTTGATGCTACAAAGAAAGTATACAGGTGATTCAATATGTTAAAAATGAAACTGCTTCAACTCAACAATCCACAGCTGACTGGCCAACTAGGTTCAACGAGTGGGCAGCACAAGGAATGTAGTCCACTAAACTGTTTTTGTTTTTCAGGATTTGTTGCATGCTATTATGTTTACCAGACATATTGCTGGCATTATCATGTCTGACCATGGCAATTTTTGTAGTCGATGTCTTGATCTGACAAGTACTGAAGCAGTGAGTCAGCAAGATTCTGCCCTGTGTGAATGGATATATTGATTAATGTCAAAAAACGCTGCACAGGCTGGTAATCCACCATATTAATATAACGAAGAATGATGGTCAGCTGGTCACAATGGGTAATATCAGGAGTGGAATCTACTGAAACTGAAAAATACCGTGACTTTGAAATCTCATCCCTTATGAAACCCATAACTTTTTCACCCATCATTGCAATTAATTCTTCACAGATTGTTTTTGATAAATATAATGTGTGACCGTGTCCGCAATTGCCATGAGTACAGATGTGCTGGGACAAAAATGGATCAAATTGACCAATCAGCTCCAAGATGCCCAAATAATTCCCATTTTCTCTGGAGCCGACAACTTCATTGCTACCTCGAAGAGGGAGACCTCTCTCACAAAGAAAAGTAATAGTTGCAACACAGCGTTACAGGACATTTCTCCAGTAATTGTGCTGCTCCAACATATTGTTGTACAATTGCTCGTCAACTCTCCCAGCAACAACACTTCTTTGACATAAAGTGAGAACTGATTGTATGTGCTTTTCACTGATTTCATGGGATTTTAAGTATTGTGTCATATTCTTCCAATCCTTAAATCCTGAGCAAGACAACTGTGACCGGTCAGATGAAAACAGAATGCAGGAAAAGCAGAAGACACATGTCTTGGCTGGAGAATAAACAAGCCAGTCACGATCAACGATATCACCATTTGGCAAAACCCGCTTGAAGACACTAGAATTTAGGACTGATTCACTCCACTGTATTCCTGCTTTGTTTCTGGATAACTGTCTGCCAAGTTTCAAAAATGGATTGTTCCATGGCTGATGCACATGTTACGCACATGATCTGTTATGTCACCAAAACTCCCAACATCATTGGGAATAGTTCCTGAACCAGTATCAGCTCTGTCTTCAAATTTTTGAGTATGTCCAAGTTCAAATGCAATTTTTGCAGCCTCTTCCTTGTGATCAATACCTACCTGAGATGTTGATGAGGATGGTGGGGAATCGAAAGTAATATTATCAGTAGCATCAACCTTGTTCGTGGCAGTGAAAAATGAATTGATTTTGGGTATTTTCTTTAACAGTTTATCTTCATCATGCATTTTCTTCTCTAACTCCTTCGCTCGCTCCCAACCACCTTTACGTATCGACATTAATCTAAAAGTAAAACATAAAAGTGATCTTTAAAAACGTATTTTTATGTATTCAATAGTATAATTATTTGATTTAAAAATAATTAATTCATTAAATCATATCATAAAATGATGTAAAATTTTAAAAATTGATTTCTTGTGAACTGCATGATAAGAACATACAAAACCTATATATAAAATAGATTTTAATATTCGAAATAATAATTTAAAATCAAACTACCAATATACCAGAAGAAAATCATTTGATGAATTTGGTTTTTAACTACCAGAATAAACACCAATTATGAATTCAGATGATTGGATTTCTAAAATGCTCCCACATATAATCCAAAAACATTTCACTGTGCTGTTAAAGAGAGGTAATCCATCAATAAATAGACAAAGACTCAACTTGGAAAGATCAGAATTTATATTTTGTTCAATTAATATAACAATTACAACAGAAATCTAACAATAATGATGACAGCGTCAACATAATTCATTAAAATTTATAGATTCCTATAAGTGAAGGATTTTATTTTTGTTTATTTCAGGAGCATGGTGTTCAAAAATTCATGCAAATTACTCACTGGGATTGATTGTTTGACTTATTAATGATCTGCTTCTTATACCCCTAGGTCACAGAACTGAAGTTCTACATGTATAGTGTATATACGTTTTCTACGTTATAGCAAGAACTAATTTATAAATTAAAATAATATTAATTAGAATATGTAAAATGGATATGTGATATAATAATGATTAATCATATTGTTTTATATATATGATAAAAAATCATACATATATATATAGATAATAATGTATGATAGTGAAAGTCAAAATGAAAGTCACTCAGTATAGTTGAGATGCATGAATCTAATCCATATTATATTAGTGAGCTTTATTATATTAATATCAACAATAAATAAAATATGTGACAAATATGTTTTGATAGAAACATTTAAAACATGGCATGTTGAACAAAAAAACTATACTCAGTTTGTTCTGCAGTAAATGTGATGCTTTTTTCTTCTTTAAACCTACTAATAAATTTAAAGGATTACAATTTTATAACAATAGTTATATCTAAAAGTATATTCATTTGCTAAAACCATTAATTTTATTACTACGCTTTGTTATTGTTTACGAAAGAGTTCCACTGTTTAAAACAAATGTTACCAAATTTCAAAAATATAAAAAAACACAATATTTTTCGAATATTTTATTCGAAATATTTTAAATCGATATTTTAGAAGTAAAAAATTATCACTTATAAGAATGAATTAGTTACAATTTTTGACATCGTAAAATTGATATATGAACAAAATGTGTATAATAATTGGAATAACTATAATAGTTTCATCAATAAAGATAAGACAAATATAAATTTATGTATAAATTTTTTGTGGCCTGGATTTTTTGCTGGCCTTAAGGCATGTGTCTTATTTGCCTAAGGATTAATCCAGCACTGCCTAACTGATGAGTGACACACATAGCAGTTTATCAATATTCAAATATTCCAAAACATCTATAACAATTAGGCAAAACTTTAAATATATTTCTTAAATGGCAATAATATCTTAAAATGATCCTTAAAACCATTTGTAAATTGTATTTATAGGTCGCTCAAAAATCAATTTAAAAAAATAATTAATAGAAATTTTGAAAAAACTCTTAAATTATACTGATATAAATGAGATAAAATTAATTTTTTGATGATAGTTGTGGAGAAAACAATATTGATCTTGATGTCTCTTGTGAGTTTGAAAGTATTTTCGAATGCATAACCAAGAACTGCTACCATGTCTGAGTATTCACGAACTCTAAATTTAGTTTTTACCTTCACCATCCATCAAAAACAACCCTAAAAATCAAAAAAGTTTCTGCATTTTCATCTTATTTCTGCAACTTAGGAGCAAGCAAAGAGTATATCGGAATATTGAATATAAGACTGAAAAGAAAATTTACAAAAAGTTATCTAGTAACACCAATATGGTATCTGATTGTGAAATGGAAAATTAAATTCATTTACTACTTTTTGTTTTTGAGTTGTTCCCCATTTTTGGGTGTTTTTACAAATACCTTTTGATTAGATTATCACTTTTTTTTAAATTTTTTTGCTTGTTTGATTACCACTATAAATGCCTATCTATTTAATAATGAAAATGATGTTTATGTATTTCTCCTTTAATTATTTAAGGTTACATAAAGAAGCTATATATTTTATTTATTTCAACATCGTATAAATTTAATCACATAACCAAGATAGTATTTATGTATATATATAAATGTTCTGAAAGCAAATTATCTGACAAATCAAAACAAGTTCTCGTTTGTGAAATTCTGACTAGTAATTTTTATTTTATACTCTTTCAATTGATCATGATTAAAAATTTTTATTTAATGCACAGTCAGTGCGTTAAATAAAAATTTATATACATATTTATATAGCATATAGATGTTTTTAACTCAGTTTTGAAACGGTTTAATAATTAATAAGCTATATATAATATCATATTAAAATATAATATAAAATTAAATAATTACATGTTACTGTTTTCAATATATAATTTTCTTGATTTAATGATTTATTTAGTTAGTCCAGCTGAAATCCTTGTGGGCAAATAGTTCTATTGTATTATCTTTTGTTCGACGCTGGGGATGAAAATTATGCCGTGCCTTAGCATCAGAATTGAGTTCAATAAAACCTCTTTTAGATGCTAACGGCATTGGCTTAGTTGCAATTGGTCTTGAAGAACTTGGAGTAAAAGCTTTTGTTGATGGCCAATACTTTAAAGGAGGTATTGTAAATATTGATTAAAGCTGCAATTTAATGCATAATAGTTTGGTACTATAGTTTGGTGTATTTAAGTACTAATGTTATGTACCTTATCTAAAAAGATTTTCTAATGTTTCAAAATGTTTTAAATGAAAACGAAAAAAAAGAAAGAAGCTTCTGAGTTTTACTTCACTTGATGAATGCATAATATGTTTTATTTTTTCTTTAGATTTATACATTGATCAAGATTATCACACTTACAAAGGACTGTCTTTAGGAAGGTTTTTGTTTTTTTTAATATTTTTTATAAAGCCAAAATTAATAAGTACATATATACTTATAAAAAAAAAAGTTTTTTTTTAGAAATAAGCAACATATTTTATCACATTTAACTTTAGTATATATTAAAGTTGATATTATATTAAAGTTGATGTTATATGATAAAATATGTCACTTATTTCTAAAAAAAATTTTTTTTTTTGTAATTTAAAAGTTTTAAATGAGCGATTTTCCTACACAGAATTTATGTAACAATGTAAAATTAAAAAATGATATTTTTTATTTAGAGTTGGTCTTCTTAGTGTTCCTTCACAGATTTTGTCTAGTTCTACAAAGAACTTAAATGCAAAGGTAATATTTTAGTTGGAAGGAGTACTTTTTTATATTTGATTCAAAAGGTTTTTGCATTTTTTAATTGTCCATTGTTTTATTATTTAGTTTTTGTCTTTTTTTTAATTTGTTTTAGCTTGAGAACTTCAGTAAAAAGTTTTATTTGAATAGATACTGTGTATTATTGCAGTTTTAGAGCCTTATTACTATGTTTTAATATCATGTCTTCAGTCTCACAGCGTCCACACATTGTTTCAGTTCTGTAGCTTTAGCATACTATTTCATAGATTTAGTTTCAGAAATTTAACAAATGGTTTCAGTTTTTAACATATTTTTTCATAGTTTTAGTTTTATAGCTTTTAAATATTTTTTTTATTCAAATTCACTCCAAATATTAAGTTGGAATTACTAGAAAACAAAGGATGGAGTTAAAGTACAAGGAAACAGTTGACAGAAGACTTGAAAGTTGTAGGTTGTATGAATCAGGAAAACATGAAGATGTGAGAGAGTTCCAAAGGGTTAAATCGTGGGGAAAAAAACTAGGCAAATAAAAGTTTTAAGAGCATGCAGGGACAGATACAGTAAAAGGATGTGAATTCGCTAAATGACGAGTCAAGCAAGAAATTTTGGTTGATGGAACTAGAGACAATTTGATTGATGGAGACAATAGCTTCTTTGAGCAGCAACCATATAAGTATTTGTAGAAAAGAGAAAGGTGCAACTTTACAACAATGAGAGAAAGGTGCAACCTTACAACAATGAGAGAGAGGTGCAACTTTACAACAATGAGAGAGTGGTGCAACTTTACAACAATGAGAGAGAGGTGCAACTTTACAACAATGAGAGAAAGGTGCAACTTTACAACAATGAGAGAGAGGTTTAAGCTTGACAAATAAAGCAGTTTTAACTACATTTACAATGCATTTTTGGACCTTGTCTAAAAGAGAAAGAGCATCATTAGAAGGACCAGCCCAAATATGACAACAGTATTCCATACAGAGACAAATAAGAGATTTAAAAAATACCAATAATATTATTTCTTAGAAAATAGAATCAGGAGTAAGATAATGGCGGGCATGATAGAGAGAAGGTACCTTAGCAAATGCTAACTTTGCAATCAATTGTATATATGGTTTACATAAGAGGTCAGTAGTTTCCAGTAGAGGACTCAGTGAGTGTGTTGCCATTTATTGTAATAGAAATGTTGATAGTTTTGGGATAGTTGTTTGCAGTAAAGAGTTTTGTCGAAGTAAAAGTTCACAAGCTATTGGAAGCCCTAATCTGTTACAGAATCGAGATCAGATTCAAGATTGGCTGTCTGTTCTAAGTGATCAAAAAAAGAAGACTTTTTGTCAAGACTGGACTATCAATCAAATTGTCAGCAAATAGAGTCACTTTAGATGTAAGATTGTCAGGAAGATAATTAATGTAGATAAAAACAAGGATAGAACCTTGTACCTTTGATGATGACTACAATAAAGCAATTAGAAAGAAATGATTTGATAATCTCAAAAACTTTTCCAGATAGACCATATGAAGCAAGCTTATGGGGAAGACCAGCTCTACCAAACTTTATTGAAGGCTTTAAATATAACAAGAGCATTAGCCCTTGCCTCGCCGCCTCTAATGCATGAATCTTTCAGTCACAGCAGTTAGCAAGTCACCTGTAGAACAAAAAGATCGAAAACCGTATTGATTGTCTGACAGTTATTTGACTCGTAATGGAATGTTAGAAATTTGTTGATCAAAAACCTTGCTAATAGAGAGAAGAGACCTTACTAATAGAGAGGAGACTGGTTAGATGGTAGTTAGAGAGTTAAGAATTTTCTCCAGAGTTTTTAAAAATTGGAACCATAGTTGACATTTTTCAGCAGGCTTAAAAACAAGATTCAGTCAAGCACTTGTTAAATAGTTTAGAGAGAATTGAAGAGAGTTCTGGAGAACACTTTTGTAAGACTATGACAGGAATGTTGTCTTTTGTTGACTTTGCTAATATCAGATAAAAGACTGATCGGTTGATGGTTTGAGGGGTTAAAATGTTCTCCAGAGTTTTTAAAAAGTGGAACCACCGATGCCATTTTCCAGCAGGCTGGAAAACAAGATTCAATCTAGCACTTATTAAATAGTTTAGAGAGAACTGAAGAGAGTTCAGGAGAACACTTTTGTAACACTATGACAGGAATGTTGTCTGGACCACAAGCCATAGAAGAGTTTAATTAAGATATGATTTTAGCAACAGAAGCTGGAGTGATTTGAATGTCTAACAATGGGTTAACTTGTTTAACTGGAATGGCAGGAAGAGTATGGCTATAAGATTCAAGAGTCAAATTAAAAATATTTTTTTGCAAATAGTTCTGCTTGGGAAGAGGAAATATGATTAGTTCCATGAGTTAGAGATGGAATGTTAGACTAACCTTTGTTAACCTAATAAATAGGCTTTTGCTCTCAAGAGAGTTGTTCTTTTGAAATAGATTTAAAAAATGATTACAATTAGATATAGCAGCTACACAAGATGGTGAAAACTGTGGAATAGAATATGGCTTGACTTGGAACCAAAAGGATAAATAGTTTTAATTTCATATATTCAGTATGTTGTTAAATTGCTTCTGTTTATAGCTCTTTTGTATCGTATATTTGACTCAGCTTTATTGTTATATTTTATTCAGCTTTATTGTTATATTTATATTTTTTTAGTCAATGAGCTACACATAAATGTTTAGTTTCTATGCTAAAGCTTTAGTCTTGTGGCTCAGCACATTTTTTTGTAATCTTAATTTTTGTTTTTAATTAAATTTAAGAAATTTTCATTCCCAATTAAAATGTTTTTGTATATGTAAAGGTAAAAACACATTATACTGAATGTATTTATTATACAAAAACATATTTTCATATATATAGGCCTAGTGTTGTCACGGTACTTGGTACCGTACCAACGCGGTTCTTTATTAAAATGGTAGTTACAGTAAAAGTGGTTCAAAGTACCAAGTTTATTGGTACTAACATTAGTCACGAGCAATTTTAATAGTACAATATCGCTATTTATAAAGCCCGTTCTTCATTCAGATATTTTTCAGAATTACCATCAATAAGTAAAGAGTAATAGCGTAAAATAATGATGTAATAGCGTAAACAATAAGGATGATTTGCAATTTAGTTGATTGACTCACTTTTTTGAACACAAACAACTTGTACTAGTGTTAAATTTATTATTTATTTTTTTTATATTTTTTTTCTTTAATCTTAATATAGTGTCTAAAGATAAATTGACAATTCCAACTCATTGGCTTTAATTTTCAGCAACTAACCTAGTCAAAAAGTGTTATAAGAATCTATGAGAATTTGAAACAAAAAAAATTTCAAATTTGAACCTCATTAAAATAAAAACACAGTTAATAAGTGTTTAACTGTGTTATCAAAGTTTTGTCTTTTTTTGTTCCAAAATCCTATAAATCCTACAGGACATTCTGACTAGGGTAGCCCACAAACTTTTTTTGAAAAGAATAGTTTAATTTTAAAATTTTTTGACTCTAAAATTAGAAGTAAATCTTTTAATGAAAAAACCGTTTGATATCTTTTTTGATGGCACCATAATCGTCATTTAAATCCGAATTTGGAATGGTTTGGAAATTCCGTGGGTCTCTGATACGTAGGAGGTAAGTCATTTCCAAAAAATTGTTTTTTGTATTTTCTTATTATTTTCTTTTTTTGTAAAATAACAAAAATATGGTATAGCAATTTACATACAGCAAAAGACTAAATTTTTAAAGTTTAAAAAGAATTAAATAAAAATTATAGTCTATAAATCATGTATTTTGCGTACTTCTAGCCTGTTTTCCTAATAACTTCCTGAAATATAAAAAAAAATTTCTGTTGCTTGTTTTGATTTAAAATCAAAACGAGCGACAGAAATTATTTTTTTATATTTCAGTAAGTTTTTAAGAAAACAGACTAAAATACAAAAAAACGAGTTTTTGCTAAAAATGCAATTTCATGATGTTGTAAATTATGCATGCTTACAATTTGGTTTGTGGCCAGTGTAATTCTTCCTTCATTCAAGTACCAAATTTGGTACCGAGTACCGAGTATTTTGATAGGTATTGGTACCTAATACTGAAATTTCAGTAGGTGACAACACTATATAGGCCTGCATTTAGAAAGAAAAAGAGTATGCTTCTTTTCAACATTTTGTAAAATTTTGAAAATCAAAATATTTCATATATTTTTAAATTTTAGCTTGTTTTTTTAATTTTATTTTTTAACTGTTTTTTTTTGTTTTTTTTTTTTTAATTTTTAATCTATTGGTTGAATTAGGTGGTTGCTTAATTTAATTTATTCAATGACCTCCGAATTGTTACGTTACTTAAATGGCTTCTGTTATTCGTTTATAAATTTAGTTTTTGTTGTTATTAGATTTTAAAAATTTGTACTTGTTTTTGTAATAGGCAAATGCTCTTGGAATATCTGGAGATCTTAAAGGAGATGGTTTTCAATTAGGTGGAACATATGTTGTAGAAAAAGGTGGAAAAGTGTTGTTTGAACATAAAATGACAGGGTTCGCTGATCATCCTTCTATTGAAGAATTATTAAAAGCTTTAAATATTAAATCTGGTTTGTAGCTTTTTCTGAAAATAAATATACTTTATACATTTTACACATATATATAAAATTATTATACAGTAATAATTTTATTTATGTGTACCATAGTCAGGTGCTATTAATCTTTCAAGATAAACTAACTTTTATGTTATAGTTGTACCTTATGTTATAGACCTAAATGTAACTAGTTGTCATGGCACCTATATTAATTGTTATATTGTTTTTAATTTGCCGAAAACATTTAACAACATAAAAATACTTTAAATTGTTTCATTTTTAAGAGCTATTTGTATAAACCATTTTAGTGTTCCATGCATTACATAAAAGATTGAGATAAATTTGCATTTGTTACACACTCTAAGAAAAAATCCGTTTTATACAACGAACTGCACCTGTCGCTATTGCATCAACGGGTTTTCCGTTATGTTAATTACGGATTAAAATTTTAACGGATTGAAGTTCGTCGATATTAGTCCGTTGAAATTACGGATATATTCCGTTCGTGCAACAAACAATTCGTTAAAAAAAGGAATTATTACGCTGGGCGGCTTTTGCTGTTTTGGTAAAATGAAGAATTTACTACGTCATCATATTGAAAAATTTATTATTCCCTTTATTAAAACTTAAAAGGAATTAAGCCAGATAAAACTGAGATTTCATTACAAATTAGTCCTTATTTTTAGTATATAGATTATTTTATTATGATATTCAACATCTGATACAAGCAGTACTACTTATACAAACTAACTTGATCGGGAGAGATTTTTTAGCAAGCTTTAAAAACTTTTTAACTTTTTAATTGAAAACTAATTAAATATTTATAATATTTTAATTCAATATAGAAACTTTCAATTACAACAAAAATTAAAAAATTTAAATAAAGTTATAAAAAGTTTCTTAATATATATTTTATTAATACAGTTATTATATTCAAGGTCAAAAAACATTTATATAAAAAACACAGACATGTATACAATTGTTACTATTCTAGATTTCAATTTTTAATACTGTTGTAAATTCATGTGTGTGCACATTTCAATTCCAGCAACCTGTTGTCGGTTATTTAAAGATAAACAAACCTTAAAATACAATAAAGAAAATATTGAATATAAATGATATTAAATGATGTTTCTTACAGCGTTATTATTACTAATAACGCTGTAAGAAACATTTGTTGCTAGTTCTTTATTTCTGAATTGCTAATGAAAATTATGTTATTTTATTAGTTCTACATTTAAATGTTAATAATAATAAAAAAAATAGATTGACAAAATTTTTATTTTTTTTTCTATTTTTTTAACTAACTACTTTAACACCTTTAACATCTAAATATCATCTCAAAAGTGTGTTTTTAGGTGATATTTATTAAAAGACTTTGTCATTCTCCTATTTAATATGCCATTTATCTGTCTTGTTTTACAAGTTCTTCAAATGTTCATCAAATAAGTTTAATAATTGTTCTTTAATGACTTATAATAAGCTAAAATAAAACTGAAAAAACTATTTAAAGAAACATTTTTCTAATAAAATACAAAGACATCATAAGTAAAGGAGATTTGTCTTTTTTTTGTCTTTTATTAATAATAATTTTTTATTAGTAATAATAAACACGTTGAAAGTAATAATATTAGGATTTAAATTTGATACCTCATGCCTGAATGCCATATGTCTAAAGTAGCAAGTTCTATACAAATATAAACAAGCAAGATAAAAAAATTGCAAGAAAAAAAAAATAGTTTTACAACTAATTTAAACTTACTGTGTGATATAGCATGACACGTGTCTAAAATAGCAAATTATAAAAGCATAAACAAACTTAAATATACAAACTATAACAATCCATATATAAACTTTCCTATAACTAGCCTAAATAAATACTCATAAAAAAAATGCAAGTAAACATTTTACAACTGATGCAACTTACAGTGTGATATTGCATGCCGCGTGTTTAAAATAGTCAATTATAAAAGCATATAAATTATATGTAAACTGGCTGAATAATAGTCTAAATAAATATACCCATAAAATAAATGCAAGTAAACATTTAAGTTTGATACCTCATGCCTGAATGAACCATGTCTAAAGTAGCAAGTTCTATACAAATATAAACAAGTAATATATAAACTTAGTTGCAACTAACATAAAAAAATTGCAAGTAAAAAAAAAAATAGTTTTACAACTAATTTAAACTTACAGTGTGATATAGCATCGCACATGTCTAAAATAGCAAATCATAAAAGCATATACAAACTTAAATATACAAATTAAACAATTCCTATATAAACTAAATAAACACCCATAAAAAAATACAAGTAAACATTTTACAACTGATGAAACTTACAGTGTGATATTGCATGTCACGTGTCTAAAATTGCAAATTATAAAATCATATAAACTAGCTCTGTGTAAACAGCTGCAACTAACCTAAATAATGATACCCATCATTAATGGGTCTTTTGATGGCATCAAAACAAATGTTAACATTTTTAATTTTATAACTGATTTAAATTTATACCGTAAGTTACTACTGTCACGTTTAAAATAGAAAATTACACAAGAATATATACAAGTTATATAGTCTTAATTATAGAAATAATTGTTCAGCTAACCCTTTAGTTTATCATATAAAAAAATTAGAAATACATATAACAACCTTCGAAATTACAAATAACAGAGTGTAATTTAAACTTTGTTTATCCATTTGCTTTCTCTACTAAAGTTTAGTAAAATAAGCAAATGGATAAACACAGTTTAAATACGCTTTTTTCAAATAGTTTCACATTTAGTCGAAATGTGAAGCAATTTAAAAAAATGGCAAATTAAACTTACTGCAAAAAATTATCTACAACTTTTATCTACAACTTAAATGTGGTTTAAGAAAAAGGCCTTTTAAAACTTTATCATTTATAAATAAAGAACTATAATATATTGACAAATCTAAATCAAACAAACAAGACTTAAATATATAATCTACAGAAAAAACACTTCAAAATTTCTTATAGAAACCCTTTTTAATAAAAAGTTCAGTTGTTTTTCGACGGGTTTGAATATTTAGTCCGTTGAATTAGCGAAATTTCGAAGAATCCGTTAATAGTTTGATTTAGTGATCGACCGAAACCGAAATTTAAGCCGAAACCGAAAGTACCGAAATTTCGGTTCAGTAAAGCCGTAGCCAAAACCGAAACCGAAATTTCGGCCGAAATTTGAAAATGAATCTTTAAAATCGCTGAACCTTTTATGATCACCGAAGAAAGCAGGAGATCCGAAGCTTGTTTCGAGCCTGGATCTCCTGCTTTCAAGGCAAGCGCTCTGACCACTGTGCCACGGTAGCACAAGAAACTTTAGACCTTTAAAGTTTGAAAGTTTTCAATATTTGAGATTTATAGGACTGCCGGTAGTTGTGTTGCTTTTTCAGTTAGGATATTTTTTAGAGTAAACCACTTCTTAAATGTGATGAAAGTCCGCTAAGTGATTAAAGTTTTGGATTGTGCGATCCACAAGATATTTTCAAATTGCAAGCTCCGTATTTGAAATCACTAACTGTCACGGTAAAATGATTCCATAAACCAGTTTTTTATCGATTATTTTCAATTGTAAAATTTAGCACTGAGAAAATTTTGATGAAACTATTGGTTTGGGTTGCTTTACTTAAATGTTAATTCATTTTAAGAATGATTTTGAGAATAGTATTTTAAAACTATTATGTAACGTGATTTCAATTAAAATTTTTACAATTGTTATAATTAAAAATTGATTTACTAACAAACAATTACAATTAGGAAACCGTCATGATCCCACTCTATATTAAAACTTGAAAAAAATCTTTTAAAAGTTTCGGTTCATTTCGGTTGCGGTTTGAACCGAAATTTCGGCCGAAACAGGAAAAGTAAAAAAATTGTTAAAGCAGAAATTTCGGTTTCGGCCGAAGCCGAAAGTTTCCGTTCACTAGTTTGATTTTACTCCGTTAATTTTGTGATTTTTGGTTACGAATTACTTTGTTAATTTAACGGAAAAAAGAAATTCGTTGCTTTTTCTAACGGATTGTTTTTAGAGTGCACTGCTGTTGTGACCAAGTATTGTACCGTTACTTACATAATTTTTACAATTTAAGAGTTTTCTAAGAAAACGACGATTATATCGTCGCTGCAAAACAAGACTTAAGTCCATTTTTGCCATTCTGAGAAAAAGGCATTTAAAGTTTTAAATTTATCAATGCGTTTGATCTTTTGAATCCCCTTTTGAATGATTTTAGTTTATTTATAGCAAATTTTATTATTTTTTATGAATAAAAAAAAAAAATTAAATTTATGCAATTTAAAAAGTAAAATTGACTAAATATAGAAAATTTCACAAATTAAATATCTTAAGTCTATAAATTTTAAAATTATTTAATTATTAAACTCTTATTTTATTAGGTTATTTATTTAGCGCTAATAATCAAAATTGTTTTAAAATAATCATTTAGTGATGGAATCATTAACATGTGACAAACTTGAAAAACACTTAAAATAAATAAAACAAAAGGTGGTACAAGTAACAAAGCTTTCATTTTGTTATGTCTAGCTTTTACTCAATTTTCTAAATGGTAGAAACCGGCTCTGCATAATTTCTTCTAGTTGTTTGATGACTTGTTTTGTAATAACATTTGGGTTGTTAATTTGGTTTTATCTTTGGTATTTCATCAGCAGCAGCATCCTTCATACAACTGGCTCGAATCTTAAGGTTTCTGTAGAAATGATGGTGCTGTTTTGAAATATAACCTTTGTTGCATAGGGAAAGAAGATCCTTTATTTTCAGTGCACTAATACCTCTTGGAGCGAGATGCTTCTGCATTTGTAATTGTATATCGGCTGCTGGTTTTGTGCGACCGGTCGTTTTTGATCGAAAAATACAACTTTTATATTCTTCTTCATAACTGTAATTGAAGTTAAGAACATCCGGATATTCTTTTAAAACTTTTAGCTGTACAATACTGGCCCACATAACATTTTTTGGTTTAGATTTCTTTGCACCTTTTGATTTGGTCGAATTTGACATTTAAAGCATTTGTTTGCTATTACTGCAGAGTATGCTGGAAATGCTTTTTCATTTTTAAAATTGATTATGTCATGATTTAACACAGTTATCACACAGGTGTTTTTTTTTTAAAGCTTGTTCAGTTGTTTTTTCCCATTGCATAGGTGTATAGATTGTTCGATTTCGATATTGTTTTTCAATTATTGAGTGAGCTGCATCATTTTCACTCTGACTATGTCCAGGTACAAAGAATGTAACCTCAATTAAATCTAATTTGAATAAATTCAACGCATCTGATAACATTATGTTCATCATTCTATTTTGATTTGTATATTATACAGTTTTCATTAAGAAAAGCATAATATAATGAAATTCTATAAAGAAATTTTTTTAAGAAATTTTGTAACGTCAACTTTGTTAAGTTGTCACAAAACATTTTATTAGTGCATATATACATTTTAAAATAAAGACTTATTTTAATAAACTCAATTATTTAACAGTTTAAATATTTTATATATTTTTTTATTTGCCATGCTATTTATATTTTCTTATTTGCCATGCTATTTAGTTCTTTTCATGTCAAAGGAGTAAATACTTGTTGAGCTTTAACTCTTGCCATCCCTTTTCAAGTTCCTTTTACTCTATTAATTTTGTTTCGAACACTTTTTACAGCATTAGCTTCTGACGAATTTTATTTATTAGTTATTTATTTGACTTGTAAAACAAGAAATATCAATAACACATTAAGTGTTTGAAATGTTCGTGCTGTCGTAGCTTTGTAGGTTTTCATTTATTTTGCACTTGTTCTGGTGTTGAATGTTGATGAGGGAATACTATTTAGTTCTTTTTCTATTCCTTTTAATTCAGTTTTATTTCTCTGTAACTTACAGACTTGCTCAATTTAAGCATTGTTTTTATATTTATACAATTTGATGAAGATTTTTAGATGATTTAATTTAGCTTATTTTCTATTTAGATGCCCTACCTTCAACTTCAAAAAGTTCAGGAAAGATTACTTGCAACGAAGATGCATGTCAGTTATAATAAAATAAGTTTTAAATTATAAAGTTATAATTTAATTGCCTAATTGAATTTAAAGTTATAGTAATAACTTTTAAATTCAATTAGGTATCTAAATCAATTTGGCTATTGTGATTTGCGTGTCTTTATAAATATATATAAATATATATATATATATATATATATATATATATATATATATATATATATATATATATATATATATATATATATATATATATATATGTATATATATATATATATATATATATATATATATATATATATATATATATATATATATATATATATATATATATATATATATATATATATTATATGTGTGTGTATTATATCTATCTGTGCGTGTGTATTGAATCTAATATAAATTCATGAGACAAAAAGAAAACGTAGTAGTTTTTTAAATATTTGTTAAATTCTGTTTTTACTAATTGTTTATTCACATTTCGGTATTTCGAAATCTTCAATTATGTATATTTTTTCGTAATATATTTTTTATTATAAAATATTATGAAGTTGTGAGAGGCTTTCCGCAAGGAACTCTTAGCGACTGATGGAAAGTATATGGTAAATAATATATTTGTAAAAAAATACAATTAAATTAAAGTTAGCGATTTTTTTATTTTATATATTATATATCAGAGTTGAAAATGCCTCCTGGCACCCACGTATTTTATCAAATTAGGCTGCCAAAACTCAGTCTTATAAAACTTGCAAATAAAAAAATATTTAAGTAATTTTGAGTAATCGGTGTATATTAAAAACACTAACTGCAATAAGCTTTAATATTAAGCCGCATGATACAGTGGTTTTCGTAAATTTAGACGCACTCACATTTGAGAATAGAAATTTTTAGTTTTTTTAACGATAAAACAATTTTAAAATATTTAAAAAGATTTCGGTTTAGTTTTTCTTCTATTTATTAGATAAATACATACAGAATACAAAATTTAAAAAAATTTACAAAAAAAAAATAAAAATACTAAGTAATAATTAGGTACAACTACATGGTATTAAAAAAATAAGACGAAAAAAGTTATTCATAAATTTAGACGCACGATACATTAAGAGGCGTAATTTATGAACAAATCAACATTTTGTGTATCCGCCTTTGGCTTTAATATAACTAAGAACTCTTCTAGGCATAGACTCAACAAGATTTTTGCACATCGCTTCTGGGAAGCGATGTGCAAAAATCTTGTTCTGGGTCTTTTTAGGGAAGTCCTTCACCTGGCCAAGTGTGGAAATTTGAACCTTTGCCAATTCACGGTCAATCCATGCCCAAATATTTTCAATCGGGTTCAAATCAGGTGAGTATGGAGGCCACGGTATTGTCTTGATATTATTATTGGTGAACTACTATTTGTATTGTATGCAATATATGCAGTAGCGCCATCTTGTTGAAGTTTCCATGGTTTATCATTGAGCATAAGAAGATCAATTGATGGAATTGTTGTTGTTTTCCAGTACTTCTACGTATATTCTGGAGTTGATTCTTCCGGTGTATGTTTGGCACATACTAACACCTTTGTTATAAAAGCATGACCCGATTCCTATCGAGCCTCCTCCACTTTGTACAGTCAGTCTAATGTACCTGGCGTAATACTTTTCGTGAGCCATTCTTTTGACTATTATGATAGATTTGCGATTGATAAGCTCAAAGTTACTCTCATCACTCCACATAATGTTTTTCCATTGTTCTATTGTTCAATACCTTCTTTCACGACACAATTTTAGTCTCCTTTGTTTATCATATGGACGCAGGATTCTCCTGCATTTTTTTTAAAACTCCTGCATTTTTTTTTAAGACTTTAAGACTCCTGCATTTTTTTTAAAACTGCTCCGATTTCTCTATTACTTTTGGTTCCTTCTTCGATGTGAGCAATAATTTGACATCTTTCACCTTGAGTGATACGTCTTTTGCGCATTATTCGCGTCTCTTTAGTGCAAAACTAACTTAACTTTTGTTTATTTATTAAATAATGATTAACTTATTCCATGTAAGTCATATTTTTATAAGGTTTTTTGACAAAATCAATTAATTTAGGCCTATTAATGAGAAATATAGGAAAAAAACTACTAATTAACTATCAATTAACAAGATATAAGACTTTTTTGATTGTGCGTCTAAATTTATGAATAAAATAAAATCAAGCTCATCAATTAACTTTTTTGTGTTAAGTGGTGTAGAATGAGTAATAAACATAATGTAAAAAAAATTAAGGTACTCTATAATAGAGTTTCACTTCCTCTATTAAATTATATATCAAACATAGCGGTAGCACTTTTATTTTATTTTTATTTTAAGTATTTTCTTACATATATGTAAAAAAAAATGAGTGCGTCTAATTTATGAAAATCACTGTATAAAAAAAATTGATCATTAATTATTGTTTATGGGTCGGTTATTTTTTAAGTAGTTATCAGCATCGAATATTGGTTAATTAGAAAGTATTTCAAAATGATTAGTGATTTTATTTATGTTGGTTATGGTGAATATATTTAAAAATTTAATTTTATATATAGTACTCAATTCTGTAAAAATTCTTTTTCTTGTTTTTTGTAAATTTCCTTGCAGGTTATTGGTATTAGTTACAAGCACTTTGAGATTTTTTTAAACAGATAGGCTAAAGTTTTAATTTCAATTATGTGTATAAATTACACATTTTGTTTTGGCTCCATAATTGTAAGTTAATTCTTTTTATTTTTAAATGCACAATAGGAATTACCAAAGGGAATTGTTGTCTAAATGAATTTTTTTTTTTCCCTGTGTGTTCTTATGCGCTAATTTAATTCACGGGAGGGGATTTCTATTAATTTTCGGAAATTTTTCTCACCCATTTTATTATATATATTTTTATTTATGTATTATTATAATAAAAATAGTTGTGACTAAGATTTTATTTACGCTTTAGTTCGCTTATATTTTTACAGAGTTTACAAATTTTTTCTTTTTTTCTTTTTTTTTTCTTTTTCTTGTTTTAAAGAGTTTTGTAAACTTTTCATTTTTGCTCGTTGTTTAACCGCCAACGTTTAAGCGTGTAAACGATTTTCTAATCTATTGTTCTATTCAATAAGTTTCGAATAAATTTTTAACCTTTTTCTATATTTTTTTCCGCATTTTTTGTGCCTTGACAAAATCCAAAATTTATTATCAGTTAATAAATATATTTACGGAAAATTTATCACTATATATTTACTTATATTTGTAATCAAATTACTAATATTAGTAAGTTATATACGTATAAATTTATTATATTAAGGTATATTCATATAAATCATATAAAATATCAATTTTATTGAAATTTTAATTAAATTTTAAAATTTGTAATAAATTGTATCAAATATTAAAAAATTTAAAAACTTGCAATTGCTAATTGCATTTCATTGCTAATTATGTCAGCAATCGAAGTAATAGCTACCAACGCTTTTAAAGCGGCAGTAGATCTAAAGGATTTAAATACTACTCTCATGAAAAGTTACCAGAACGATATTGCTCTTATGATCAAGGCAGCTCTACTTGTTGCACTAGCGGAAGAGAAACGATCTAGTGAATTAAGAGAAAAAGCCCTGAAAGACAAAATTGATTTACTGGTAAAACAAATTAATGAGTTGAAAGAAATAAAATCAACAGCCACACCATCATTTGCATCTTTGCTTAAGGACAAATCGGATGAGAGCAAGCAGCAACGGCAGCAGTTAAGTACTTTTATCGCTGTTCAAAATAAAAATATTCGAAGTCGCGAGTTAAATGTCATTGTAGTCGGTCTTAATAAGTCTAGTACTGTAGACGATAAAAAGCTTGTTGAGGATTTTTTTGTAGCAACAGGATTGGAGGATGCTACAGCTATCGCACGTGTTAACCGCCTCAAATCGAGCAAAAGCAAAACAAAATTGTCAAACTCGAACATTATCCAGGTTTCGTTATCAAATCTTTCATCTCGAGCGGAAATACTCAAAAAATGCGCACACCACAAACAAGAGATATACAAGGGTGTCTACGTACGCGAAGACAGAACGCCAGAGCAACAAACCGAGTTTAACACCACACGCATCCAACTCAAAAAGCTTAACGACAAACTTGCTAACATTCTCGATAATCCGTTTCGGAATGTTATACATCGAAGAACAGGTCGCATCTGTTGCATCGATGTCATCGAATCAACGTCCAATCAGTGCTACGTATTTTCATCCCCAGTCAGAGCTCTGTCAGACTACGCTAACCACACAGCCGTTCCTAACTCAGAAATCTCCACTGCCAACTAGACGTCCTAGACCAATAACTAAAGCAAAAATAAAACCGATACAACCCGACGCTTCTACAGTCTCACCTAGCCATCTAAGTTACTGGGCAAACAACCCATGTTCACTCAACAATGAAAAACGCCAAGAGCTTTTTGCTAGACTATCAGCTCTACATATATTCAGCCGGCCACACGTCATATTTTTTGCGGAAACTTGGTTCACAGATTTATCAGACGTTACCGTACCCGGCTACCAACCACATCGCAAAGACAGAGACAAGAGGGGCGGTGGAGTTGCAATTTACACAAGCGACGGTATCATAGTCAGCGAAGTTAGTTCTACTCAGCTTAACTCAACATCAATTAAGCAAATCTGGCGAAAAATAAAACTTGGTCAAGAATCATTTCTCCTCGGCTGCTTACATCGTCCACACGACGAAAATGATCAAGTTCTTACTCAGTGTATCACATCAATCACTACCGCTCAACAGATACTGCCTAATATAAACTGCTCTGCAATGCTACTGTATGGCGACTTCAATTTCAGCCATACGTCTTATGAGTCTATCGAAGTTAACGGCGGAATTGCAACTGCTACTCACGTGAGAGGTGAGCGTCAAGGCGACATCAGGTTCCAGAAGTGCCTTGATGAATGTCACTTAACTCAGCTTATCACATTCCCAACCTACCGTTGTAGTCGACACGTCGAGCCTACTAGCACACTCGATCTTATTATAACAAATGAGCCAGACCGTTTAATCTTCATTAAACAAGGCGATTCTCTTGGTGACACTCCAATGGGCCAAGCACACTGCTTCATCGAAGGTCAATTTGCTGTTGCATGCCTCAACAACTCGCCTACTTTGCCGCTAAAACCTCGACTCATTTGGAGTCGAGCAAACTACGCAGCAATATCAGCACATATTGCAGCTGTTGAATGGGAAACAGTATTCACTGGGCTAAATGCAAACGATGAGTACCAGCTTCTAGCAAACGTGTATAATGAAGCCACTAACCTACACATTCCGTCAACTACCACTCCCTTTACAGAAAAACAGGAGCAATGGGTAACACCAGAACTTATTGAGGCGGTCAAAGCGAAACGCACCTCTTGGGCCAAATACATTAATACAGGTCGAGATACGCACAAATTTCTCAAAATATCGCATCGCACTGCCTGCAAAAAAGTTAAAAAAATGGTCAAAGCTGGCAGGCAAAAGTACGAAGAGCTACTCGTCAGGGATTCCGAAAGCAACCCTAAACGCTTACATGCATATGTAAGAAGCAAGCAGAGCGTCAGTAACAACATTACATCGCTTGAAACAGTCAATAGCAACATCACAACCGATACCGACGATATATGCGCATCGTTAAATAACTATTTTCAATCAGTCTTTGTTTTAGAGACCGAAGGTTCAATGCCAGGCTTTGAAAGTCGTACTGAAGCAGTTTGTGTCATCGATCCAGCAAGTTTCTCTATCGATATAGTACAAAAATGCCTAAACAACCTTGATGAAAGAAAATCAACCGGCTACGATGGATTACATCCAAGGGTCCTTAGTAAATGTTCAGCTACCTTTGCCAAGCCTCTTTCGCTTATCTATAAGTGCTCGTTTGCAACTGGTGTAGTTCCTGAATTATGGAAAAAATCGAATGTAACACCTATTTTCAAGAAGGGGAGTAGGCTTAAAGCATCCAACTACCGGCCAGTCTCGCTCACTTCCATACCTTGCAAAATTATGGAAAGTATTTTACAAAAAAGAATAATGGAACACTGCGTTGCTAATGGTCTAACCTCTCCAAATCAGCATGGCTTTGTTCATCGTAAGGGATGTGTATCAAACCTTTTAGAAACTCGGGATATCATGACGGAAGCAACTCACTGCAGACATGCAGTAGACGTCATTTACACAGACTTTGCAAAGGCGTTTGACAAAGTACCACATAAACGCCTTCTTCATAAGCTGAGAGCGTACGGTATTCAAGGCGCTCTTCTTGACTGGATCGCAGCTTGGCTAAGCAATCGATGTCAACGAGTGGTTATAAACAGCATTACTTCTGAATGGAAAGCAGTCACTAGTGGAGTGCCTCAAGGCTCAGTCTTGGGGCCATTGCTATTCGTAATCTTTGTAAACGACCTGCCGGACAGTATTACTCATCATATGAAACTGTTTGCCGACGACAGCAAAATAATAGGGATAATTAAAAAGGAGTCGGACAACATCACTCTCCAAGATGACGTTGACAAAGCAGTGAAATGGTCACATATTTGGCTCTTGCATTTCAACGTTGAGAAATGCAAAGTAATGCATGTTGGGCGCGGATGTAACAAGTCAACGTACAAATACTCAATGTCAAACGTCGACGGCACCCGTCGTCCTCTCGAAGAAACCGAAGTCGAAAGAAACCTTGGTGTGATGGTCTCGAATGACCTTAACGTTAGACCGCAAATAGAGTCAGCCGTATCAGTAGCGAATAGAGTGCTAGGGCGATTCAAAAAAACATTTCGCAGTCGCAGTTTTTATTTATGGCGCACTCTGTATCTCACTTACATTCGCCCCCATCTTGAGTTTGCTGTACAAGCCTGGTCACCGCATTTAAAATCAGACATTGCCATTCTCGAGCAAGTCCAACATCGAGCAACAAAAACAATATCGACTATTAAACACATGACCTATGAAGATCGACTCCAACGGCTCGGTTTAACAACTCTTGAAGAACGCCGCAAAAGAGCAGATCTTATCGAGCAATCCAAAATCACTCGTAAACTCGAGCTTGTTAGTTTTGTTGTCCCGCAAAAAATTTCAAAAAGTAAAGATAAGTATATTCTAAGAGGCCATAACCATAAACTAGAACGTCAGATGGTAAAAAACTGCGAGGAGCGGTATAACTTTTTTTCAAATAGAATTGTCGCCCCATGGAATGCGCTTTCGCAAGAAGCAGTGAACGCTCAATCCATCAACGCTTTCAAAAACAACATAAGAAAGTAACTTTATAGATACAATTGCTGCTTTGTCTGTAGCTTCTGTATCTCCATGTTCGTCAGCATAGGGGGGCCTGGTGTAGCACCTCTTCTTCAAATTATAAATAGATTATTGTATTTGTATTTGATCACTGAATAATAATATTGAATATAATATTGAATATATCTCAAGTTTTTTGAGACCACCCTCTCACACCAAACACTTGTTTATTAGTTTTTGCTTGCTATCAAAAAAAACATCTCAAAATTAAAAATAAAATCAGTAAAAATATATATCAGTCACTGATAAGAATAAAAACTTTTGGTATAATCAGGCTTTAAAAATTGTCGAACTTTAAAAAACCTTGTAATTCTCGGTTTGTCAAAAACTAGGTTTTTGTTTATTTCTCACCATAGAACAGTATGCCAGAGTTTAGCAAAAAGGTCAAAACGGAAGGTCGCATATAAACTTTTTCAATCATTTACAATTAATATGCATACGTCAATTGAAAAAAATGTTTATTTCATAATGCACTTGATCGATTTTTTATACCCTCATACCATACGTGAAATACTTGTAAATATTGGCAATACAGCTGTGACATTTAGAAATAATCTATCCTGGTGGAATTTCAAAATATTTATACATATTTACTGATAATTTTATAATTGAGATTATAAAATTACAATGAGAAATAGAGATTTTAAAGTAGGTTTTTTTACATTTGTGAGGCACATTTTTGACAGTTTTACATGTAAAACATACTTTGCGGTGGGTTTTAGTGTTTGTAGCATCACGTTGAAATGAAATTAACTTAAAAGCATAATTTATTACCTTAACTAACACTTAATGAAAAGATTGTGTGCCCCACTTGCACACCCCCCCCCCCCCCCACACACACACACACACACACACCTCCTGTTGCAAAATTGACTACAAATACCAAATTTAACAAAAGTTTTTATAAAAAATTGGTTTTACTGAACTATGTATGTATTAAGATTAAATATTTCACAATTTACATTTTTTGTGGTAAATAACATTTTCAACAATTTGTAAAGAATTAAAACCATAGCAATGATAATGTTTAGCAAAAGAATTGCGGTGATTAGTGTCTGGGAAAAAAAGTACCCTCAGAAGTTGGCCCCCTTGCCCTGTATCTGAAGACTTAGAGTTAATAAAATAAATTATTTTACTATCTAACGCTAAATTTAAATTTTTGAAGAGGTTTTAAATTTAATTAAATAATCTTTTAGATTTCGAAAGTTTTTTGGAGTAAATTGCTTAACTTTACGTGAATAAAAATTTGAGCGATTTTACTAAAGTTTTTATTCATGTAAAGCTGAACAATTACTCCAAAAACGCAAATGCTTATTTTTATTTACCCGGCCTACCATTTTTTATTTTTACGCTGCATCTTGCGAGAGTAAGGCCTATGTAGGCGGAAGTAAGAAGTAAGTAAATTTTTTTATTAGCGATAATAGTTTTTACGTACAAAATGGAAATATCAATGAGGAACATCAAAAAAGTGATCACAAATAAGTTCGAAGTACACAAAAAAGTATGCTCAAAGAAACTGAACGATTACTTAAAGAGCAGGAAAAATCTTTTACATTGATGAGTGCAAAACTGAAAACTATTACTTATAGACTCGACACGATAGAGAAAGAAGCTAATGATAACAAGTCGAAGATATTGAATATTGAAAAAGACCTGAACGACATAAAGGACAACCTTAGCTTTCAAGAGGATGAAACGTTAGAAAATATATCACATTTAAAAAAATATTACGACAACCAAATAAATATACTATATAAAAAATAAATAGACTATGAAAATTGATCCGAAGAAATCATTTAAGAATAGAAGTACTAAAAGAGTCTCAAGGAGGAAACTGGGACGAATTTGGAAAAGCGGTAAAAATTTTAGTAAACAAATTAAAATATCAAATGAAATTTTGATAGTAAGAGCTCACCGTATTGATCAACGCGAAGATAATAAACCAAGAAATATAATTTTAAACCTTTTAAATTTTCACGACAAAAACAGAATACTCAGCTCAGTAAAACATCTTAGAAAAACTGGCATTTAAATAAACAAAGATTTTGCCCAAGAAACCATCGAACATCGAAGGAGGCTTTGGGAAGAAGTGAAAAAATTACATAGCGAAATTAAATACGCGCTTTCAAAAGTAATTTTACGCATATCGAATTCTATTTAAGGTGGTCCTATACTAAAAAAGATCAAAAAAATCGATTTTTCAATAATTACATATTTTTGAAGCCCAAACGTTCTACATTCTAAATATAAATAGATCATTATAGGAAGTGAATTTAAAAATGCTCTAAAATAGCAATTCTCACAGTGAAGTTAAATAATTTTCTTAGCAACGGCCTTAGCAACGAGTTGTTTATATTAGAAAAAAACTTCTCAATCGGAAATCACTAACTCAACTAAATCAAAAATCTTAACATCAACATCTTCAAAAAAGTTATCACGTAGCAGTAAAAATAGTAATGCAAAAATTAATGGTTCAAATAAATTTGATTGGAAACGATAATAACGATAAAGAAAAACGATGAAGAATAACGATAAAGAAAAACGTTTATGTATTTTTATTCTAGATTGAAAAGCAAGGTCACCATTTAAAATAAATTCTGTTGTTGCCATGAGAGAGATAGGAAAAGGTCATTCTGGTTTGGAAAAATTTTGTGGTCACGGTTAGAGTTAGGGTTTTTTATTAGCGACAAAAGCTTAAATAGTATGTTAAGTTATTTGATTTTGGCAGGGTGAGTGTAATCATCTGATATTAAAAAGCTGTGAAAATTTCATGATTATACCATTATTAGTTTACAGGCTGTTTATCGCAGCGCGTAGTTTAGGGTCCATGGACCCGAAATTTTGACCAAAAAAAAAAACTTCAATTTTTTTTACTGTGCTTTAAATATGAAATACTATTTCTTATATAAAAATCATAAAATATGAGTGCATTTTTAAAATTTTGCTTTTATAAGACCACCTTAAAAATTATTAACTTAATTATGCAAACAAGTTGTTTAACATCACGCTTTTAACATAATAGGCCGGGTAAAAAAAAAAAAAAATGCATTAACCAAGCGTTTTTGGAGTGATTTCTCAAATTTACGTAAATGAAAATTTAAGGAAAATTGCTCAAATTTTATTCACATAAAGCTAAGCAATTTACTCCAAAAACCCTGAGGAATTGTTTACGTGAATAAAAATTTTTTACGTGAATAAAAATTTGACTAAAAATGCCGAAAATTTTATTCATGTAAAGTTGAGCAATTACAGAGCAAAAACAATTGCTTTTTATTATTCACCCGGCCTAATGACTAAAAAACGGCCTAATGAAAAAAAAAAAACATTACAAAAGATTCGAAACGCTAATAAAGTCTTCGAAACCGCTAATAATAATATTTTATAAACAATTTGTACGTAGCAGACGCACAAGTTTTTCAAGAAATTAATTTTGATTCGCAATATTTTAAAACAAAAACTTTCAAAATAGAAAGTGAAACTTTAAAAAATAATTTTACTGCAATACACATAAATATTAAAAGTATAAATAAAAATCTTGACAAGCTAAAACAATTTCTAATAGATTTCAATATTATTTTGCATGATCTGTTTAACAGAAAATATGATCTGTTTAGCAGATCTGTTTAACATTTGTTTAGCATGATTTGTTAAGCAGTGTTCTGATGAACCATCTCAAATAAATTTTCAAATTCTTAATTACAAACAAAAGGAGGGAAGGAATGCTACAAATATTCAAAATGATCAAACATCTAAAATGAGAAAAAACTCACAATCTCGAATGCTGGCAGTGAAGTCTTTACAATTGAGATAAAAAAAAATCCAATAAAAACCAATAAAAAATCAAAAAAATGCTTTACTTCATTCTTTAGTTCATTGTCATCCTACGCTAATATTATTTGAGCTAACACACACAAAACTAAATTAATAAGATTACAGAGCTTACAAAACCACGCATGTAAAGCAAACCGCGCATGTAAAGCAATTAACTATTTAAAGAGATTAGAAAACTATGTCAAAATTCTAAATTATTAGCCCAGACCCGTCATTATGAAATCAATTAAAAAGTAACAGTATAAAAAATTTCAAAAGCACATTCTCTTTTAGACGACAAATGAAATTGAGGTAAATAATTACCGAATGCGTCATAACAAGTCAAGATTGTCGTCATTTGCTTTTTATTCAATGGTGCTAGCTTTTTAGGGTTTTTTGTTCCTTTTCTACAAATAATTTTGACTTTGCCTTAATCAAATTGCAAACCAGACTCATCACAGTTAAATATTTGAAACGGCTTATCGCCTAATTTATGTTCATTATATGCTACTGCTAATTGCTCAAACCAATTGTCAATTATAGCTGGTTGTGTGGCCATAGCTCTAATAGTTTGCATACCGCTTACTTTTCTTGGGCAAATTTCTTTACGATATTTATTTATGAAACCGGAGTACCATTTTCTAGTCGGTTTGCCGTCTTTGAATAGACTACGTTGGTTTGATTCTTTTTAATAGTTTTCAACAACAATAAACACGTCTTTTCTATCACTCATAAATTTTAATAAATCAACAATAATAGCTTCAGTGATGTTGCTCATCTTTCTTAGCACTCCTCGATTATTAGATGATCTTTTGTTCTGTCAAAAAGCGTAGATTTTGCCACATTATAACACTTAGGAGCTTTAATACAGTAATACAATTAACACAAATGCGTTAACTTTATGGATGCTAAAAAAAATAGCTGTATCTGGATTAGTGTCAATTATTTTTTCCCTGGTGGCTATTTTATTTTTTATTACTTTCATGAACATAATATATTATATTATGTGCATAAAAGTGATAAAAAATAAAATAGCCAATTGTAATTAACGGTATCCGGGACTCAAAAGTGTATTTGTTTATTGCTGCTGGCTAATTTGTTTATTATTATTATTAATATATAATAATTTATTATTATATAATAATTACCTCTATCCGGAAGTAGGTGTCTTTTTTTTTTGGCTGGTAGCAAATTTGTTTTTCATTTTTTTCAATTATTTCAAAAGGTAATTTAGTTTATTTCTGGCTAAAATAATTAGCATAAAATTCTGCACAAAATAGTGTTTTTACTTTTTTAATTTTTTTGTTGCAAATCAAAGTTATTTTTTTCCTTTTTTTTGTTTTTTTAGTTATGAGAGATTTCAAATTGAAATCTTTCATGATTGCATTAGTTTATATAATTTTTTTTTTATATTTTTCGATTTGTCTGGTAAAGACGTTTATTAATTAAAAAAAATTATTCATAAATTCATTATATTAAGGGAGTTATGAAACTTTTTACTAAAACCATCCGGAATTAGGTTACATCCGGAATTAGGGTTTTTTACGGTATGCGAACTATATATCCAACATAGTAAATCATATACCAACACATTTATGTGT
Source organism: Hydra vulgaris (assembly GCF_038396675.1). Taxonomy (NCBI): domain Eukaryota; kingdom Metazoa; phylum Cnidaria; class Hydrozoa; order Anthoathecata; family Hydridae; genus Hydra; species Hydra vulgaris. The sequence goes on from NC_088932.1 coordinate 50,255,715, forward strand.
ATCCAAACAAAATATTTGTTTAAGATTAGCAACTTTTATTGCATTTTTTTTATTTTTTTTGGATTCTTTTTATTTTTATGCTATACAAATTGACAATAAACTGAGGACATTGTTTAGTTGGATGACAAGACTATCAAACTTCTGCAAGTTTCCCGCGTTTTTTAAAAGTTATGACTCGTTACTATATTTTTTTTGTTTATTACAACATTTGTGGATTTTCATTATATATATATATATATATATATATATATATATATATATATATATATATATATGGCTGCTCATATGAGCAGCCGTGGCGTAGTGGTAACGCACTTGACTCAGAAACAAAGGATCCCTGGTTCAAACCCCACCTATGAGGAAGTTTTGCGACTTCGGTTAGGGAGGAGGTATGAACTTCCGATTAAATGCTCATGTGGGGGGCTCTGTGATAAGACTGTAAGGACTTCTTGGGGCAGCTAAATAAAATTTAGATCCAGCATATTTTGATCTTTGAGATAGCAAACTTCCAGACATGGAGCTAACTCCAAACATTTATATGTGTTTATACTTACATCAAATAATGAAGGTTTGCAAAAAATTGCTATGGTTGGAGGCTGGGAATAAAAAAACCTCAAAATTTTTGCAACACCTGCCCCAAACGTGAGAGCAATAAGTTGGTGAAATATTTTTTGTACTTTTCTCAACTAGACTTACATTCATCGATTATTTTTATGTTTCAAATAGTGAACGGAAACTTTCGGCTTCGGCCGAAACCGAAACCGAAATTTCTGCCTCAATAATTTTTTTACTTTTCCTGTTTCGGCCGAAATTTCGGTTCAAACCGCAACCGAAATGAGCCGAAACTTTTATAAGATTTTTTTTTAAGTTTTAATTTAGAGTGGGATTATGATGGTTTCCTAATTGTAATTGTTTGTTAGTAAATCAATTTTTAATTATAACAATTGTAGAAATTTTAATTGAAATCACGTTACATAATAGTTTTAAATTACTATTCTCAAAATCATTCTTAAAATGAATTAAGATTTAAGTAAAGCAACCCAAACCAATAGTTTCATCAAAAGTTTCTCAGTACCAAATTTTACAATGGAAAATAATCGATAAAAAACTGGTTTATGGAATCATTTTACCGTGACAGGTTGTGATTTCAAACACGGAACTTGCAATATCTGCAATTTGAAAGTATCTCGTGAATCGCACAATCCAAAACTTCAATCACTTAGCGGACTTTCATCACATTTAAGAAGTGGTTTACTCTAAAAAATCTCTTAAATGAAAAAGCAATACAACTACCAGCAGTCCTATAAATCTCAAAAATTGATTTAAAGTTTAAAGAAGGTCAGAAGTTTCTTGTGCGACCGTGGCGCATTGGTTAAAGCGCTTGCCTGTTAAGCAGGAGATCCAGGATTAAAACGAGCTTCGCATATATTTTTGCGTCACGGTAATGAAAGAGGCGTGAACTTCCTGGTTAAATGTACTTCCGCGGTGCTCTGTGACAAGACCTATAGGTCTTCTTGGGGCGCCTAAATAACAACAAAAAAAAAAGTTTCATAGATTTATATTTGAAAACAACATTAAAAGCAAAGTTTGGTTTGGCAAAAGTAGCAAAGAGATTCCTTAGACCTCCACCAACATCTGCCGAAGTTAAAAGGTTGTTTTTAACTGCTGGAGAAATTCTTTCAAATGAAAGAAACAGACTTTTGCCAGAAAACATGAAAAAATATGTATTTCGCAGAGAAAATACTTCAATTATTACCTTTAATTATTGAAATGTCTTGACATATTAGAGTTTTTATGAAACTATGTTACATGGTGATTGGCTAGATATATGTAAAATAGTTTTTTTTTTGCTTTAATTCGGTGATCATAAAAGGTTCAGGGATTTTAAACATTCATTTTCAAATTTCGGCCGAAATTTCGGTTTTGGTTTCGGCCGAAATTTCGGTTTCGGTTTCGGTTACGGCTTCACTGAACCGAAATTTTGGTACTTTCGGTTTCGGCTCAAATTTCGGTTTCGGTCGATCATTAGTTTCAAAGTATTATCTCTTAGCGTTCAAAAATTATGACCATATAAAAATTACAACCCCCTCAAATTGAGGGGGGTTTAAACTTTATATGGTCATAATTTTTGAACGCTAAGATATTTTTTTTTTTTTTTTTTTTTTTTTTATTTAATATTTTGCCGTTTAAAAATATTACAATAACCAATTATATTTTACAATTTTTACATTAGTAACGACAGGACTTCTAGAAGATCATGTGGATCTTGTCATGAAGCCCTTTACAATATATGATTAATTTTTGATAAAAATACAATGTCTTAAGTGAAATAATAATAATAATACAACTTTATGCAAAAACATGTAAAAACCAAGATAAAATTTTAAAAAGCCAAGATTAAAAAATAAATAAAATATACAAATAGAACAGCAGCGAATAAACAAACAAACAAAACAAAAAAACAATTAAAAGCAAATCAAAATATTTTCAATTAAAAATATAATTCTTTTAAGTTTTTGTTTGAATGAGGCAAAAGTCAGTTGGGTAGAGAAATCAAAATTTGGTAAGACTATTTTGTTCCAGAGATAAGGACCTCGATAAGAAACAAAAAACTGGTCTTTGCTTTTATGGCAAAAAAGGGCAATAAGATTGTTATTAATTCGAAGATTATATTTGTTTTTAGGTTTCATACAATAAAGATTTTGTAATACGTTTGGCAACAAATTTTCTCTACATTTAAACATGAAACATAAAATGTTAAAGACATTTTGTTGATATACATTTAAAATATTCATTTCTTTAAAAAGTTGTTTCGTATGAAAAAACCGATTTTTAAAATTTATTGCGCGAGCTGCGTGTTTCTGATGAAGGTAAAGAGATTTTAGTTTTGTTCTATGAGTGCTTCCCCATATAATATTCGCGTAGTTTATATGACAATGTATAAATGAATAATATAGTTGTGTTAACTGGTGTTTACATAATACATTTCTTGCTTTATAGAGAATTCCAATGCATTTAGCGATTTTATTGGAGGTATTATCAATATGATTTCTCGAAGATAGATTCTAATCAATATATACTCCAAGAAACTTAGTAACTTTTTCTCTTTTTATTATTATATTATCAATTAAAAGGTCTGGCATGATATGAGGCAGTTTCTGTTTTTTTGAAGGTGGATAAAAAAGTGTCCATTTAGTTTTTTCTATATTTAGAGACAATCTATTTTGTTTAAACCAAACAGATACTTTTTTTAATTCATTTGTCATATTAGTAAAAAGCATATTAATATCTTTATGAGACAAAAACAAGTTAGTGTCATCTGCAAAATTTATTGTTGTTAAGTTTGATGATTTATGAAGATCATTTATGTATATTAAAAAAATAAGTGGACCAAGTATGGATCCTTGTGGAACACCACATGTTATATTCATTAATAGATGAGATATAGAATCTTTATTGTAAACAAACTGTTTACGATTAGTAAGATAACTTTCAAACCATAATAGGGTTTTATCTTTAATACCATATGATATTAGTTTTTTTAACAGAATTTGATGATTGACAGTATCAAATGCCTTTGACAAATCAATAAACACTCCTAGTGTAAAACAAGAGTCTTTAAAAGAGTCAGTTATATTGCGCGTTATAATACTATGAAACTTAAAAATTATCGATGAATGTAAGTCTAATTAGGAAAAGTACAAAAAATATTCTATCAACTTGTTGCTCTCGCGTTTGGGGCAGGTGTTGCAAAAATTTTGGGGTTTTTTTGTTCCCAGCCTCCAATCATCGCAATTTTTTGCAAACCCTCATTATTTGACATAAGTATAAACATATAAATGTTTGGAGTTAGCTCCATGTCTGGAAGTTTGCTATCTCAAAGATTAAAAAATGCTGGATCCGCCATTGAAATTTATATATATATATGTATATATATATATATATATATATATATATATATATATATATATATATATATATATATATATATATATATATATATATATATATTATATATATATATATATATATATATATATATATATATATATATATATATATATTTATATATACATATATGCTCAACGAATTTGTATTAGTTTAAAGAAAAAACAAAAAATAATAATATTTTTTTGTTTCCTGGCCCCAACCGCAATTTTTATTTTTCCCAAAACGGTATCATTTGATATAAACATAAACATACATAGGTTTTTTTATAAACATGCATAAATTTGCACAACTTATAAAAGTGTCAAATTTGTAACCCTAAAAAGTTGTTGTTATTTCAATGGCTTTTATTCGCGATAACACTTTCAGGCGTTGTGCAAACATCAAACTAAAGTATGTTTATACTTATGTCAAATAATAACGTTTTGTAAAAAAAAAGACGCGTTGTTTAGAGCCTAGGAACAAAAAAACTCCAAAGTTTAGGCCCAAACCCTTAAGGTGAGGGCAACGAGTTGATGGCTTTATTTTATCTACTAATTCATACAAAATTAAACTTTATTGCCAGGTTTTTTATCAAATGAAATAATCTAATAGAGTTAATTTGTTATCACCATTTAAAATTTATAACCTCCTCATAAAAGTAATTACTCAGACGAAACAAATAAATGTAATTACTCAGAAGAGCAAATAAAAGTAGTTAAGCGTAGTTTATCGCAATTTAGTTCCGATTTGAAACCACGATGGGTAATAGCAGACAGGGATTAAAGTTTTTTGATGAAAAATAGTGATTGACTTGAGAGGATTATTGCGATACCTGTAGTACTGCATCAAGGGGGTAGGCTAACGAGGAACTTTAAAGAATTAAGCAAGAGAAATCGAGGAAGGAAAACAGCTGACATACGTTATATGACTGATTCAAAAACATTGATTTGAAATTCTAAAGGAAATCATCAACTTTCCAAAGCAGAAAAAAAGTGTATGAAATTGTATACTTTGTTTTACTGGAAAACACAACTATCAGTAGTCTTCGACAAAAATGGCTATGTGTGTCGAAATTTGTCTTTCCAGAAGACAAAATAAAATTGTTAGAAGTTCTTGTAAAGTACAATATTCTAACTACAGTGTCCGGCAAATGTCAAAAACAGGTTGTTATCCTAACGAAGAATTGTATTACATCACTGAAGCTTGTAACGCGGTCAATTTACAAAATTTATTAGATCATAGAGTAACACGATTGTTGATTGGTTAGTTTATTAATAGATGGTTAATAGTTTTTCAGTCGTATAACGTTGATTTTGGTATGCAGTAGAGTTGAGATGCGTCTCTTAAGTTCAACTCACCATTTTTAATTTTTTAAAAATTTTTTATTGTCTCCTCAGTGTAATGCTTAGTTTATTTATTTTTTCATAATCATCAATAACTAATTAAGATACAGATTTACAGAGATTTTTGAAATTGAAGAAGTGATGTACTTTTGTTGCTACTTTGAGTACTTTTGCACTTTAAATAATGTACTTTTATCGTAACTTTGTGTACTTTTGCACTTTAAGGCGAGCAAAAGATATAATTTAATAAAAACTAAAAATATATATATATTTTCCAATTATTTATTTATTTAATCAGTTACATAAATATAATAAGGTATCGAACAGTTTTTTATTTATTTTTATGTGTATATATATTTTAAATTATTGACCACTGAAATAAACTAAACCAAACTTGTTTAAATCCTTTAACTCTAATCGCTATAAAGCAGAGTTGTTAAGTAAAATAGTTTATAAAAAAAAAATTAATATAAGTAACACCTTTTTTATGATAAAAGTTAACTTAATATAAAATTTAATACATTTCAAATTAATAGTTAAAAGTAATACTTTCAAATTAATGAATTTTACTCAAAGAAGCCCAACCTAAGACTATAACCTCAATTAGCTCAGTACAACCATCCCTTTCCCCGATTGGCTTGATTATGTAAAATTCTCTTTAATAACGCGACTTATATTAAAACAATTTTACTAGATTAGTTATCTATTTTTAAAGTGACTCATAGGTTAAAAAACACTAAAAAAAATTAAAATTTTGTTTTTTATGTTTTCTTATCTGAAATTTATTTTAGATTCAGAAAATATATACCTTTACATACATTTAAACTCAATATTATAAGTAAATTTGATTTTTTTATATAAACTGTTTTTAGACTCTATAGCAACGCCGTTAATAACGGCGATTTCCTGTCTTTTTTTTTAGTGAACTATATTCCATTAGTACTCAATTAATTTAGTACCTAATCGCTTTTGCAATCTGAAAACTTGATAGTGTATCAGAACCTTTATATATTTTATTTATTTTATGTATTTTATTATATGTTTTTAAATGTGTTTTTTACAGAGTTATTTTTTTCAATATTGCATAAAACTTAATATTTTCTTAAAAACTTTAAAATTTTGTAGCTTTTAAGAGAATCTTAAAACTTGATTTCATTTAAAAGCTATTAACTTGAAATTTTTAGGGTGTGCTGCATAGCAATTACTTAAGGAACTGTAGCAGAATTACGTGAAACTCATGATAAATATTTTAAGTTTTAAATAATCGTTTTGATCCGGCATTTTTGATAAAAAAATTTTTATAATACAATTCAGCTACTGTCACTTTGCTTCTGAGAGTCGTTTTTTATAAGAATGGGGCAAGTTGAAATAGTTGAGTTATTGAATTTTCTTAAAAATTTCAGGGATTTCTTCACATCATTTTATGAGAAAATTTGAAACCATAATTCAAAGCGGTTCAAAAGTTATTGCGGTTTGAATTTTTATAAAATGTTGACTTTTTCTAAAAAAGATTCAAACCGTTTTTTTAAAGTTTTCCATGTTTCGATGTAGCAACTTCATGCAGTTAAAAAAGTAGTTTGAAATGAGAACTTCTTCTCATGAGTTTTTATAAACGAACACAATATCAAGTTTTAAACATTAGGGAAAAAATTAAGTTTTTAAAATATCTACAACATACTTTTTCCCTTTACCCAAAACTACAGAAGGGGCGTTCAATAACGTAAATTTTGTACTTTTGAGCATCAAATCTCTGGTTAATCAAAGCTTGTATTAGTATCTTATAAGTTTTTAAGAAAAAAAATCTTTGTTTTTTAAAAAACTCAATCTTAGTCTAAAAATCATGTCTCAAATCCTCACTTGCTTTAAAAATTGTAAAATTTATGTTAACTTTGAGAAGCAAAAGATTAATGTGCCAACGAGCTAGTCACTTATAGTTTTTTGAAAATGGTTTATACACCTATATGCTTTCAATGAACTAAAAGACTTTAATGGGTGGTTTTGCCTTAATGAAGATATCTTTAATTTAAAATAACTTTTGACAGAAAAAAAACACTGCGATTAGAATCGGTAGCTATTTAATAAATCAAATTTTTCAATTTTGGTTGGTCTCTGTTAGATGTTTAAAACTTAAAATTTGTTTCTTTGCGAACCCTGAATTCAAATATCTTCCTTTTTTTAGCAATAAAAAAAGTAGATTTATAATTTAAATTAAAATACTCAATACTTTTAATAAATAAAAATAACTACCTTAATTTTTTTTTATTAGTGTACATATTATTATAATATTTATAATACCATTCTATAATATATTTTTAATATTATGTATAATTTAACATTACATATATATAATGCAATAGACCGCTATTTTTTATGACACAATTGATGAAAAATCCCACATAGTGGTTACTTATGATTCAACACCAAAGTTGTGGAAAGCGTAAGAACAACTTTGGACATTTACGTGGTTTATGATTTCTATAAATTTACAAATTTTCTTAATTAACTTCTATCAAAATGCAACAAGAGACCAGTATGAAAATATTAATAAATGTTTTCCTGATTCCAGTATCTGGTCAGTTGTGCAAAATTTACAGAGACAGCATGTTTCAAAATCATGACCAAATAGAGAATGATCCTACTTACACACTTGGTTTAGTGTCTCCAGAAAGGTCTTTTTCTTCAGAAAAAATTAATGAATTCTTAGCGACAAGCTAAGAAAAAAAAATTTCGGTTTGATATTGAAAAACTTCGTCCAAAATACGAATGAAATGATTTTATGTAGGTGTCGAAAAATAAAAACCCACCCATGAAAAATAATTATATACATATATATATTGATGTATTATTTTTCAGAAAAGAACGTAGAACATTTATTTATGTGATGCCGACAGTTTTCTTTTGAACTGAAAAAGTTATGCTCATTTAAATGATTCAATTTTGTGTAAATACCAGTAAATTAAGATAGTTCATCTGGAATCACGTGAAAATAGGTTCCGCAGCTATTTATTTTTTAGGTACATAACTTTTTGATTTAAAAAAAAAAATTATATAGGGTGGGTTTTTTGTTTTTTTTAAAGTGATTTTTAGAAATATCCCCGTTTTATTAAGCGCACTGCGCTTAAGGGGGCTCACCCCTGTCAAAATAGCAAAAAAATAATTTTGTTTGAAATTTTTAGTTTTTCATGTTTCAAGTGTAAAAATTAACGAGGAATCTGATTCTGAATTAAAATTTTCAAAAAAAAACTCATAAGTATGTCTATTTCTTGATTATTTGATCATAGTCAAAAATAACCTTCTTAGCAAAGTCCATAGCAACAATTTTATTTTGTTTTTTTTTACTTATCTACAACACCTTTTTCTTAAAAGTAAATCTTATATGATTAAAGTGAGTCTGTAAAGTATTATTTTTTCAAACTGTTCCATGTAGGTTTGGAAAGCTTACAAAATGAACTTTGTAAGCATGCTAACCACACTGTCACACAGCTACATAGATACACTAAACACTGTGAGTCTAACTTTTAACTATAAATCAAATTTTGTTTTGTAGATTATTTAGTGATTATTTTGTTTATTTATAAATAACTTCCTGGCATTTTTAGTTGTGGATAAGTATTAAAATAATTATTAGTTTAAAAAAAGAGCTTGATTATCAAGTTGATAATGGAAAAAAAATCATGTGGCAAATAAAAAAACAATAACAAATGATAAAATTAAAAGAGTAAAGTTTGCAAGTTTAAAAAAAAAGAAAAGAAAGTTTAAAGGAAATCAATACACAAGCAAAAAAAAAAATTGTATCCATGCAATCTGAACAATTAAATCTTATTCCAAGTACTTCAGCATCATTACCAAAAACAAGATCGTTTACTAAGCTGTCAAGCCATGCTATTTCGCAGCCTTTAAATGATGGTATTACTGGAAATCGAATTTTGGATATGCTTAATTTATCAAACCTAATTTCAGTTCTTGGTTGTCCTCAATGTAAACAAAGTTCATGTTTAAAGCTAAGTGAAAGTTTAAAACATGGATAAGCAAGTAAAATGACTGTAAAATGTTTTTGCCAATGGGAGCATTAATTTTGGACATCAAATAAACTGTCATTTATGTCACGAGGGTTTAATATAAACTACAGAATAGTACACTCAATGCGTAGAAGTGGTCAAGGCTTTGCTGGTATTAATCGCTTTAATGCTCTTATGAATATTCCACCACCATTTACATAAAGTAACTATTACAAAATTGTTTTTAAGTTAAAAAAAAAAAGTGTTAAGTTTATTGCCACTCAAACTATGGATGATGCAGCTCAAGAACTAAAAGAGTTATCCAAAAATCAACCACAGAATAATTTTATGATGTACCTATGTCATGTGATGGCACCTGGCAAAGACGATGATTTTCATCGCTAAATGGAACAGTTAGTTGCATTTCAATGGTCACAAGTGTCACAAATTTCAAGTCACAAATGAGGTATACAGAATTATATGGAGATGGGGATTCTAAAAGTTTTATTGCAGTGGAAAACATATACAATGGTATAAAAGCTGTAAACAGAGAATGTTTAGGGCATGTGCAAAAGAGAGTAGCAACCCGTTTATGAAAACTAAAAAAGGAAACAAAAGGAATAAGAGGAAAAGGAAAACTAACAAATGCAATTATTGACAAGCTTCAGAACTACTATGGCTTGGCTATCAGGCTGCATGTTGGTGATAAACAAGCCACGAAAAAAGGAATTATAAGTGGTTTTTGCCATGTGGCATCGAATAAAATTAACAATCTTCGTGTAAATTGTCCGGCTGGAAAAAATAGTTGGTGCGGGTATCAAAGAGCTGTGGCAAGTAATGAAGTTGACAAGTTTAGGCATGGTCCAGGCTTGCCAACAATATTGCATTGCGAGTTAGAAAAGTTACAAATGAGATGACATGTGATTCCCTTCTTGACAAGTGTTTACATGGAAAAACACAAAATTAAAATGAGTCATTTAATAATATGGTTTGGGAACGTTTGCCCAAATCAACATTTTTTGGTTTATAACAACTTTCTTTGGGCATCTGTGATGCTGTATCTAACTTTATGATTGGAGCTAAAGCTGTTACTAATTTGTATGAACGACTAAATATGGTTCCAGGATTTTATACCAATCTTGGGTGTGATAAAATCAATACCAAAAGGATTAAAAATTCAATAAAACATAATGAAGTTAAAAATGTTCTCCGTCGTCGTCAAATTAGAAGACAAAAAAAACAAAAAGATGATAAAAAAAAAGCAAAATGAAGAAAAAACCTATAAAGCAGGATTATTTTAAAGTTAATTTTAAAGATGTTTTTTTTATTTTATCTAGATTTTTTATTCTGGGTATGCTGCTTTCTTATTTTTAGTTATATATCGTTTTTTTTGATAAAAAAATGTTTTTCATGTGATATAGTCTTTTTATATAAAATTATAGATAATGTAGATGTTGTATAAATTTCCATTATCAAAACACCTTTTCAATTGATTTTATTATGCTTAGAATTAAAAAGCTTTAAAAATTAATATCTTACTATAACTCTTTTTACAAAATGTTTTACGTTTTGCTTATTTTCTCAGATTGCATTTTTTCCGAATTTAATAGAATTTAGAAATATGGTAACTTTGGTTCTATTATAGCTTTCAGCTGATATTTTCACACAACTTAATAGATTGTTTCATGCAATAAACCAAAAGTTTGATTTAAATATTTTATATTGTCTGTGATTAACTTTTCTAAAGTTCAATTTTATGTTGAAAATATAGAAAAATATTGTTAATTTTTCAAAAACTCAAAAAGACATCCTTTCCGAAATAATATTTCACTTTTTTTTTTGTTTATTGCATGCATCTAATGTAAATAAATAATTTTAGAAAATTTCATTGAAAAATAGTGTACCAACCCAAGAGAATTAGCATTCCAAATTTCAAGAATTTATGACTTTCGCTATTTTGAATTTGTAACTATTGCAACTGCTGACATTTTAAAAAAATGAAAACATATTTTTTTAAACACTATTATAACATCCTTCCCAATGAATACCCTAAAAATCCTATGAACTTGGAAGTTGTCGAAATATTTTTGAGGGGGGTGAGCCCCCTTAACTAAGTGATAACATTCTGCGGAATTCTTAGTTACTCTACCATTCAATCTTCCATATGGAAAAAAAGATCTGTTATTTTTATTGAACATTATTATACATACATTTTTGTGCATTAATGCTGATATTGATATAGTATGATTTTGGTTAATATATCTAGCTAAACTTTTTTGATAAGTATTTATTATTAACTTTCAAAACAAGATTTATTAAATCATTTACTGAAGACTTCAGTAAATATAAACTAAATATAAAATTAGAAACAAATCACTTCAATGAAGTAATTTGTTTCTAATTTTATATTTAGGTAAAAATTTGTAGTCAGTAAATAAATAAAACTATTTATTTACTGATAAGTAGATAAAAAGTTTTAAAGTGTTGTTAATTAAATCATCTGTATATTTATCATTAAGTTTTTTAATATTTTAACTAACCTGTAAGTTTTATATATAACATTGCATATATTATTTAAAACTTACTTTCATTGTAACAGTGAATCTTAACATCATACCTAAATTGGTATCAATAAATTTAATTAACTATAAGGTTATTTATTTATCAAAACAATGATTGTTTTGATAAATAAATAACCTTATAGTTCATTAAATTTTTGGATATCAATTTAGGTATGATGTTTAGATTGATTTAAATTTATATATTTTCTTGACTTGATTTATGAAAAAATAGTTTAGATAAAATGTTTAATGAAGAAATTTATAATTGGTATTTAACGTTAAAAGATACCTCTAACAATGCATTATATTGTAACTTTTGCAGTGATTTTAATGTTCAGCTCCTCTGCTATGAAAAACAATTACCTACAAAGATAAATAGATTAGTTGATAATATCAGAAAATTAAAGAAACAACGCAAAAATAAAAAGTTGGATTTGTTATTAAGTGAAGCCATTATTCCACCTGTGACAAATATTCCTAATAATACATCTATTAGTTCTGAAGTTTGTAAAGAAACTATCCTTATCAGTGAAAACAAAATGCTCAAAAAAGAAAATAAAAATTTAAAAAGGAAACTTGAATCGATGATGGATTTAGAATTGGATTATTTAAGGCATCTAAAGGATTTTGAAGATATTTCAAGCAATCTGCAAATACTTATTTCAAAAAACTCTTTAATTGAAAGTGAACTAAACAATTTTAAAAAACTTTATTGTGAAAAAGAAGAAAAGCTCAATATTATTGAAAACAAATTAGAACTATTAAAGTCCAAAAATAAATCATTTAATGTTAGAAATTTGATTAAAAAAATAAAATATCGTAATACTCAACTGGAATTTAAAAAAATGAAATGAATTCATTAAAAAATGAAACAAAATATAAAATATCGCAATTAAAAAAAAAATAGAATATATTACTTCAGTTCTTGAAAATTCCGGTATAAACATTTCTGAATTAAAAAACGAGAAAATAAAGCTGCAAAAAAAAGTGAGTCATTTAAAAATTATTTTGCAAAGTAAAACCAACTATATTGCAATATGAAAGATGTTATAAGTTTAGAGGATGAAGTTGTTTCGTTGTGTAATAAGACAAACATTTTAAACGAGGAAAATCAAGAACTTCAAAAATTGGTTTCTTTGTTAGATGACGAGGAAGTAATAACATTTGAAGATGGCAGATACAGCGATGACATTCGAGAAACTATCATGAAACTTCTTTCAATGATCGTGAGTATGAATAGTATCAACGGAGTCATAAAAGTAGTATTAAACAAACTAGCAAAAAAGAACATATCTAGGCTACCATTAGCCGCTGTAAAATGTAGGTTAATGCAGGAAGCTTCGATTTTAGGTCAATTTTAAGTTGCTGAAGCAATGCTTGAAAATAATTTGACAAATAAAAACTCTAATATAGGCAATTGTTTGCATGGTACTCAGAAATACCATAAGCATTATCAAAATTTTCAAATTACTACAACCAGTGGGAAAACTTTATTTTTTGGTTTGTCAGAAGTGGTTGGAAAAGATGCGGCAACTGTCTTGCAAAACTTTACTAATATAGTAGATGACATTTGTGATGTTGTTAGCAACTCAGCCACTGAAAAAGAAATTAATTTTGCTAAGTTAATAACATCAATTAAATCAACAATGTCTGATCTATCTTCAGTTAATCCTCTTTTTAACTCACAGTTAAAAACATTAAGAGAACAACTTTTGCCGATTGTAATTAATAACTGGCATTTGCTTTCTTCAGATGTCAAAGACAATATGAAGGACATGAGTAATTTTTTCTGTAAACTTCATTTGCTCGCTAATTTTGCATCTGAAACTGATAAGGTTTTGAATTCTTTTGAAAAAATTCTGCTTCAAAATGATTTTGAAACTGATTTTGTTTTTAGTGGTAAAGAATGTGGTGCTGTAAGGTTAGTTCGTACCACATGTAAGGCATTTCATTCAATGGGTAGTGAAGAAGCCAGTGTTGCATCATGGTTTAATTCTTTTCTTTCTTCTCGTAATGATAAATCTTTTTTTGTTCCATTTATTGGAAATCGTTTTAATATTTTATATTACAATGCAGCTGCCCTATACTATCATAAAGATGCTATAACAGAACTTCTTAATGCTTGGCCTAACCCTAATAATTTATTAAAAGCAATTAAAGAAGACATCACAAATCTTGTATTCATTGCTGAAGTTTGTGCATTAGGTATTATTGACAAACTACTTACTGGTCCAATGTGGCGAACTATCGAATCACTTGATAGTATTTTATTTTTAAACCCCTTAACTACTTTGCTTAAAAATTAGACCTTCATCACTTTGTATGGATGCATCTTCTTTATTATTTACTAATGGAAAAATTTTTGAGGATACTAATCTTCTTCATCAAGATGTGGTTTACACCAAACTGTTTGAATGCACTCAAAATGATGAGTTTGATTCTTTAACTGTGCAATCACTTGAAATTATTTTCCATGCGATTCTTGTTATTTTGGAATGTCAGTGTGCTGATCAGTTACCAGGTGGTAAATATTGAAATCCATCTAACTCAGTTTCTGAAGCTGCTTCTAATGTCCCTGTCACTAACAAAGCATCAGAAAGTGACTTTGCCATTTTGGATTTAATGGTTCGCACAAAACCTAATGCAAATTTAACACCAAACAAACAATCTTTAATTAATATAAGTAATAATTTAAAGCCTCTGAAAATACGTGATGCAGCTGTTGAAAACAAAAAAAAAAGAATTAATGGAAAAAATTCAAGATACAAGACTAAACAAATTAATAGAGCAACAAAAAAAGCATTCCTTATCAAAATTTATTAACAATCCATCTGATTTTGTAGGTTTTCCTATACAACATCGTGTTAGAGAAGAAGATGCTCATGAAGTATCTTGGGAACGTGCGCAAGTGGTTCAAATTGATCAATTAAACGGTAGCCGAACTACATACCTTGTTAAGTATGATAACGAGCCTGATGAAGTATAGTCATTTCCTTTATTAATTGATTTTGAAAAAGGTGATCTTATTCTTTGTAGCTAGGATTGCTACAAAGAATAAGATCACCTTTTTCAAGGAAGGTAATTTTATTTAATGTAAATTTAGAATAATGTTATAGTATATATTAATCTTATTTATTTTATTGTTATGTTCCAATAAAGTGTTTTTACTGCATTTGAGTTCAGTGGTTTTCATCTTTATAAATAGTATGAATCATATCTGATATGTTTATCTGTACCAATTTTGTTTATTTGTTGTTGTTTATTTGCAGCTTAACTGCACAAAATACTATTACTTTTACATGAACTGCCTATCAAGTAAAGGAAAGAATCCAGAAATGGAGGGCTAACCTTAGGCTAATTTATTATTACTTTTACATGAACTGCCTATCAAGTAAAGGAAAGAATCCAGAAATGGAGGGCTAACCTTAGGCAACATGACAGCTCACTGATGGAGTGCAAAGTCCTATGGCCTACCTTTTCGTTGGTATTATGAACGGAATAGCCAAGGCAAATTATGTATAAAATTGCATAAATTTACAGATATGATGTCTACAAAGTTTTGAATGAATTTTGAAAATTGAAATTTCTGTGTTCAAATAATTTGCAACATATAGTCAAACTTGGGTACATTAATAGTGCGATAATTTATTTCGAAGAAAAAAAAAAATTTAAGACATCTTTAAAAAATTTAAGACAAATAGATAGATAAGATAATCGGTATAAGTATTTCCATGACTGTTAATCTATGTTATTATGACTATTTATTTCCATGACTGTTAATCTATGTTAATTCCATATCTGTTAATCTATGTACTCTCAATTTCCTAATACAAGAGGGAGGGGGGTAATAGAAGTGGGGGTGGGGAGTTTAGTCAAGATTTAATAAACTGGGGGGGGGGGGGTCAGAATTTACACTGAAAATTTTATTACTTATCAGTAACTTGTATATATTTTTTAATTTTTAAAGCTTAAAAATTAAAAAATGTATACTAGTTACTGATAAGTAATAAAAAACAAGTAAAAATTAATAAACGGGAGGGGGGTCTTAATAAGCTTAGGGTGGGTGGCAAAGTTTCTCAAAAATTATTAAACCCCCCCCCCCCCCCCGTCAATTATGGACTAGAGAGTGCACAATCAAAGAAAGCAACACAATAACATAGAACAATTCAACGAGTTTTTCATTCATTGTTTTCAAAATTTTCAAAAAAGTTAAAAGCCCTAACCCCATTAAAAAATAGAAATTTATCTTTTATCTACGATAAATTTATCCATAAAATATTATCGTAGTAGGCCGGTGGCCAACATTGATTATCGCTTCATCCCGTTGGACACATCTAATAACTGAAATTTCTATATTAAATCAAGCGTTTCTTAGTATTAACATTTTAAAAATATGAACTTACCCCTTTTTTACTCAGCAGTTTTTTCACAATCTATCATTTTACTATCCTTTATCGTGCATTATCGTTTTCTAACGATTAGTCTATCGTTAATAATTAGTAATTTACGGAACAACTAAAGCGACCGAATGTTATTTAAAACTTTATAATAAATCTTTCCGTAAAATATCTCTGTCACTTTGGTTAAAAATATAAACAGACAAAATGGCATCGTTAAGCGATAATATTTGTTTAATTCATTTTGATGATATACCGAATAAATGCATTAAAAAATGCAGTACTAAAGCTATAAAAAAAATATTTAGCACACGAAAAAGGTGGTGCAAGCTTCGGAATAAAAATGGAGATGTGGCAAGATTTTCTTTTAGAACCATTAACGCTAAAACAGAAGAGGAATTCAACTCAATGGCAGATATTGTAGAAATGGAAAGCTTTGCCATGGGTTATTTTTACCATCCAAAATGTTACGAACGTATTTTTATTGTTTTCAAACTTGAAAGAGCAGAAAATAATAAGCAGACAGAAAAAATTGACTAGGATGAACACCAACAAACTGAGCTAAAAAAATGTAGGAAAACTAATATAGATGATGAAATGCAACAATCGACATCTATAAATGCAAGCACTGACAAAGATCAGCCAATAAGAAAAAAATTTCGGTGTAGACAATTGGGTGAGTGTAATTATTTGTGGCCAGATATATGCATAATATGTCAAAAGAAACAAAAATGGAATAATAACAAGGTAAAATTGTACATTATTAACTAATTTTATTTAATAATCTATAGCTAATGCATACTTTATACCATAGTTTTTCTCAAAAATCTCTCTTTATTTTAATTTGTTTTATTTGGTTGACGTCAATGGTGCGAAAATAAGTATTATTAAAATTAAAAAAATAATTTTTTGTTTGTATTGCAAACAGTATAACAGGAAAATTATAGTTTTACAATGTAACTAAATTTTTTTTTTTAATTGGATTAGAGTAATTTTTTGATAATAACTGTTGAGAGGGTAATAATTGTTTAGAAATATTTATTTTCAATGCTGGTTTCAGGTATCTCTAAAATGAACGCTTGAATCGCTCTCAAGATCAGAAACATTTGATTGTGGGAGGTTAAGAGAAGCAGCCAACTATAAATTTGATGAAAATATTCTTATACATATTAACGGTAAGAATTGTGTTGCTCTTGAAGTTAAATATCATTGAATGTGTTACATAAGTTATACAAAGTGTTTAGCAAATCAACACAAAGGTCAGCCTAAAGTTCAATATTACAATAAATCTTTTCATATATTTTTAAATGAAATAATAATAGAAAAATTAATTAAAAAAAAGATAATCATGTTTATGTCGAAGTTGTTTAGTCTGTTTGTTTCAATCGTTTATCTTGAAGCCAGTAATTATAAAGTGTCCCGTTTAAAGTCAAGGATTCAAGCAGCTTTTCCACAATTAATTTTCCACACACCTGGTAAAAGAAATTCAAGTGAAATAGTTTTGCTTGAAAATCTATCAAGTGGCCATTTTGCTGAAAAGAGTCTTGTTTATGATAATGAAACATCACAAAGTGAGTCTTCTCAAACAGAACCTTTGTCAGATACAAATAAACCTCAAAATATCAACTATGAATTTGTTGAAACGAGTAGCATATATAGAACAGCATTGCATTTTCGAAATATAATAAATACAACTCCTGATTTCTTTTCAACATGGCCTCCATTATCTTCTGAATTCTCATTTAAAAATTTAGAGAACATTGTACCACCTGGGTTATTTACTTTTTTTGTTTGGCTGTTAGGTATTGATGATGAACCAAAAATTGAATCCTACATATGTATAGAGGAAACCATTAAAAAAAAAGTCTTATCTTTAATTCAAGATTGCATATATATAAGTTCAAATGGGCGCAAGCAAACACCTAAATCTGTGGCATTGTCAATGGCAACAAGGCAGATAACTGGATCAAAAGAGTTGATAAAAATATTGAGTGTTTTTGGTCATTGTATATCATATTCAGCAACAATGAGATATGAAACAGCATTAGCGTCTATCAATCTAAAGGAAGATGTATTTTTACTACAAGGTAAGATTAAACAATATCTATGATGAAAAATAATTTTAACTATAAAGTGATCAAAACAAGGCTTTTGTAAGAGTTATCACCATAATATAAACAATAATATATTAAAAAAATCAAAATAAGTAGATAATTTATCTTAATAATAGCTTAATTTTTTTATCGGGTTTATACAATAAATTTCTGGTCTTCTAAATCAAACTTTTAATCAGGAACTAAAGACACTGTCAATTTTGGTTTGGGACAACATTGATTTCAGTGAGGAAACAAGATCTGGGAAAGGAACTGCTCATATGGCTAATGGAATCATTGTTCAACCTTTAAATATTGGACCAACCCAAGAAAAAAGAGAGGTATAAACAATGCGCAATGTAAGGGGAAAAACGAAAGGGACGAAAGGTTTTCACTAATTTATAAATACAATTTTTCTTGTCTAATCTTTGCTATATTAGGAAAGATATAGAAAAGAATGGATTAAAGTTTTTAAAAAGGTAGCTGAATGACATCTTGCCCTTCCCCCCTCACATAGAGCACTGCATATCAATTATACTAAATCAAAATTAGAAACTTTATGATCTTTTTTGAAACATTGTTTGTTTGTTAAAACCACATAGTTTTATAGCTCATGATTCTTTTTTTTTAGTAGGTGTTCATTCATTTATGTTTCTTGATTGGATTAAGCTATTTTCTATAAAAAAAAACTTCATTCTTTTAGTAACCCAATTGATACCATTTCACTTTTTTTATTAGATAAAAGTTTCAAAACGACCTTGATCTATTCAAGAACCACTTTCTAGCATATTACCTTATCAGATTGGGAAAAAAGAATCACCCAAGCTTAAAAAGCTAATCGAAAAAATAAACATTGATCTTGTCATTTCATCTATATCAATAGAGAAAGTTAAGGATCAAGATAGGGCTTATCTATTATGCAAAAGTCAAATTCAAGAAAATTCCTTTCCAAGTTGGACTGCTTTCAATATTGGTCAAAACAAAGCTGCCTCTCATGTCTCATACATTGGATATTTACCAGTTGTTGATGCTCCTGTTACTGATATTGCAACAATATACACAATATTACATAGAAGTGTTGATATTATAAACAAACTAAATTTGAAGTATGGAGTAATGTCTGTGATGAGGCTGTGTATTCAAAAATTCAAATGGTTCGGTGGAAGGAACTTGAGTTTTCGAATAGATTTGTAGTAAGACTTGGCGAATTTCATACTATGATGTCATTTATGACTGCTATTGCTAAAAGATTTGATGGATCCGGTTTTAAGGTATTTAATTAGTTTTAAACATAAGGACGAAAACTTTAGAAGATAGCTATTTCTATTTAGAGATAAAAGATATTTTTACAAATTTTGATTTTTTGTGTTAAAGTTTTTGATAAAATCATAAACTTTAATTTTTTTTTTAAATATTTGCAAGCTATCATTTATTGGTTTATTAAAACTGTAAACTTTGGGCATTAATATATCAGTTTCAATTAAGGATATTGTCATTGAATCTGGTCTAGTGGCAGAGGGAGCAATTAAAGGTATTCTCACAGGTAAACACTATAACAGAAGCATAATGGTGCATAAAATCATGTTTGAGGATTTAGGTTGCCTTAGATTTGAATCATTCTTGAACTCCTTGGATGTTCACAAGTGATGTGAAGTAGAGGATTTCTGCTTGTTATTAATGGAACTACATGGAACTTCTGAATTCCAATGGTATATTGAAAGTGGTTTGTTTAATGAAATTAGAGAAAGGTATAGTATCCAAATTTTCTTTTTTTCTTTTAATTAATAAAGTAATTTATACAATTAATTTAATGTTCTTTTTTTTTGTGAATTTTTTGTAAAAAATAAAGATAGGTATAAAAATAAAGATAGGTAATAAAGATAGTGATATTTTTACAATTAGTGAGTTTATTTTTTGAAACCGACTCAAATATTATTTTATTTACTCAGGTATGATGAATTTTTAAAAATCTCCTCAGAAAGATCAAGCACTTTTAGATTTTGGAGCTCTTATATTGATATGGTTTGGCTGATGCTGTTATTCCTTCGTGCTACTAGAACAACAAATTGGGAGCTTCATTTAGAATGTGTGAGGATGATGTTACCCTGGTATTTTGCATACGACAGAGTCAATTATGCAATTTATCTCTGTCCTTACTGGTTAGAGATGAAAGCAATAGATAGCACGCATCAAGGTGTGTTTAAGTTTATTGTTTTTGCACTAAAAAAATAAATAGTATTGAAACATTGTGCTACATCTGCATGAAATTAATTTATATTTTTGTATATATATTGTATATATATATTTATAACTACAAATGTTTATATTGTACTTATAACTACATTATTCTTTTATAATTTAACTCCCTTTGATTGTTTAGAAGATATATTTAAAATCCTATTATTACACAATGTGTAGTTGTTTTAAGTAACAAACATTTTGCGGTTACACTTAGTGTCATTTTTTCAATATTGCTTACATTTAAGGCCTACTGACGGAGTTTAAAAATAACTGGAAAGTTCAATTTCAAGCCAGTTCTTTCTCAGCTATTGCATGTGATCAGGCAATAGAACAAACGTGTAATAGAGATTGTAAAACCAATGGAGGCATAACTGGCAATACCCTCAATCGAGGAGCTGTGCAGAGATGGATTCTATCACAACCAGAAAGATCGTTAATTGCCTAACAATGTAAATTACTCAGTGGCTATGTTAAGGAATCTAGATATTTTTCAGTATTTTTATTGGTTTCTTTCTTACTTGTATACATGTATCAATGTTGGAAATCATTCTTTGCAATCATTGTAATCATTCACTAGTTGCAACCCTGCTCCAATCTGCTTCAGTTTGTAAAGAAATTAGGTAAACATAACAGAACGTTTGATGTGTTTCATTCTTAACCTAATGTTTTAGTTGTTATATTATTATATTGTTGTATACCATTTTTACTAGTTAATATGATCTTATAAGACAAATATTGATTTCTGATTTTAAGGGTTTGTAAAGATTTGGATGTAACAAGAATTAGGAAAGATGAAAAATCAGTTATTGATGTAATGGAAACAGTTTCTTCAATGATTAATCCATTTGAAAACGAAGTCACAAATGATCTTGTAAATATTGTTACTGGGATTGTAGCAGATAAGGAAACTACAAAAGATCTAGATCGAGCTTACCAGATAGGAGACAAAAACTGTGTTGATTTTATAAGGAATAACCTGAATAGTGATGATCCGGATATTTTTATCAGAAGAAAAATTTTAAAGCTAAAGACATTTGCAAGCTACAAAAATATAGTTAAACTGTCCACAGGAAAAACTGTAGTTTTAAAAAACGACTGTAACTTTTGGGTTCGTTGTTTGCTTATTGCACGTAACCGTGACATAAATATGGAAAAAGTACTGAAGTATTCGTTGAGAGTATTCCCGCCTCAGTTGGCATCTTTCGACGGATCTTTACTAAAAACAACGAAGTCGAAGCTTATGAATATACTTGAAGATAAATGTATCGATAAGTTATCAGTGGATATTCCTAAAAACAACGCATTAATTTTGGACGGTATGGCTATATTGCAAATAATTAAACCTATACCCGAAAATTTTGGGAAACTCAGTCGATTGATATTCACTATGGCAATGAATTTTGCTTTTAGGCATAAGTCAAATAGAGTTGACTTTGTTACGGACATGTATCGAAATATTAGTATCAAACACGCCGAGCGACAAAGACGAGCTGAATCTGGTGTCCAGAATGTTACTATATTTGGGCCTGATCAAAAAGTACCGAAACAATGGAAGAAGTTTATGAGTGTTGGCAGCAATAAAGAGGAATTGGTTAAGTTTCTCTTGGAAGAATGGAAAAGTTATGCAATAAATGAAATAGAGATATTTATTACACATGGTGATAGCACATGCTGCTTCAGAAATTCGATTCGTACGGAATTGTCTGAACT
Organism: Hydra vulgaris; assembly: GCF_038396675.1. Lineage (NCBI taxonomy): Eukaryota > Metazoa > Cnidaria > Hydrozoa > Anthoathecata > Hydridae > Hydra > Hydra vulgaris. The sequence goes on from NC_088932.1 coordinate 50,277,988, forward strand.
TCGTAGCGACCACGAAGAAGCTGATACTCGGTTATTGTTACATTGTAAGCACGCTTCGGTTTCATATGCTCATGTTATACTTGCAAGCCCCGATACAGATGTGTTCGTAAGTGCATTATACCATAGTTGGTTCATTTCTGCAACTCTTCATTTGGAAACAGGATGTAGAAACAAACAACGTATCCTTAATGTAAATAAAATCGCAAAAGAAATTGGTTACGATTGGTGTGATGCAATGATCGGATTCCATTCCTTTACAGGTAGATTCAAATTAAATTTTATAAGTGAAATCATTATCTTTCTTGCAAAGAATTTATTTCATGAACTATTTTGCTACTTTATCAAAAATAATGTATTAAATTGTGCTGTTTTAGATAAACAGCACAATTTAATACATTATTTTTGTATCTGAAAACTAATAATAACTAATTTTGTATCTGAAAACGTAAATGTTTGAAGTGTTTCTATTTATTACTTAGGTTGTGATGCAGTGTCTGCTTTTCAAGGAAAAGGTAAATTATCTGCCCTAAAGATGGAAGAAAAGAAAAAAGAATATTGTACAGCATTCCGAGGTATCGGAATGTCACTAGACGTATCAGATGACGTTGTTAATGGCATACAGAAATTTGTTTGTCACCTTTATGGTGCAAGCAAAGAAGATGTTGTCAATAAAGCACGATATTACTTGTGGGCAAATCTACAGAAGAGATGCTCCCTCCAAATTATGTTTCGCTTATTTTACACATTAAACGTGCCAAGTATGATGCTTACATCTGAAAAAATGCATTGAAAGGTATATTAAATGTTCCTTCGCCCGATGGCTATGGTTGGTCTTTAAATGGAGACCAGGTAAACTTGGTTTGGATAACAAATCCACCTGCACCCGATTCCCTTCTTGAACTTGCTCATTGTTCTTGCAAACTTGGTTGCGTCACAAATCGATGTTCTTGTAAACAAAACGGAATCACATTCACTGATCTATGCGCATGCGGTGAAGCTTGTGAAAACACCTCGTTTGACGAAAGACTCTATGATGATGATGATGATGATATGATGAAACAGAGTCAGAAAGCGATCTTGATGGATAAAAAAATAGTTGACATTTCTGGTATTTTTTCTTTTTTTAAACTTTAGTTGTTCTACTTTTTGTTACACAATATATGAGTACGAGATAGTTCAATTGCATCGACAAAAACAAAACTTATTATCTTGAGACATGGCCGGCGAGAATAGATATCAAGTAAAGGGGGGGGGGGGGTAAGTCTAAAAAGGTTACTATTCCAAATTTGCAAGCTGACCCGACAAAAATGTTTAAACTTGCAAACTAAATGAACTAAAAGGTCCACATTTGCCAACTGAATGAACAAAAAGTTATTAATTGTTACCCCCCCCCCCCCCAACTCCCAACCACAATTAGCGTCGGGTCTATCCTTGAGAACAATCCATTTTAAGGTCAATTTTGTTAGAAAAAATGTATTCAGCGTTTAATTTACTACAAGTAAAATATCACTTTCACAAAATTTGACCATAATTTTTTTTTCAATTGCCTTTTTGGGGTCAAAAAACCCGAGCCCTATTTCTCAAAAACTGCAGAGCAAAAATGGTTTCTGTTTTTCGTATCTTAGTACCATGCTCTTACAATATTGAAACAAAAAACTTAGTTATTACAAGTGTCCAACGAAAACTCATTTTTAGTCACATTTTTGCTATATGGCCTATAGGTGCTAAAAACAAGCGGTTAAATCTCTTTTTGAATTTATAATAATACTGAAATTATTAACAAGTCGTTGACGAAAATCTTTTTTGTTTGTGTAAAAATAAATTTTAGATTTATGTTTATTTTGTACGTATTTTGACGTTTTCGGTCTGTTTTATTTGGGTCCACGTTGTTCAATTGATAGTTTATTAAAGAAAAATAAAATTAATTTATTTTAATAAAAATAATTTAAGTTAATATTTATCATAAAAGTTTTGTTACGCTTAACGTATTATAAATTAAAACATTTGAAAATTTATTTTGTACAAAAAAATTTAAAACATGTTCAAACATATTATACTGTTGATTGACTATTTCATGATACGTCTGCGTTATTTCATGGTACGTCTGCGTTAACCCTCAAAAAATTCTACTTATGAATTGTTCAAATAATGTGGGTTTACAATTTAATTTCTGATAAAATTTTATTATAAGTTAGTTTACGCAACTTTTTATGCAAGAAAAAAAAAAGATAAAAACGTTTTTTTTTGGGTGCCGAAAATTTAACGAGATACTTTAAGAAAATATTTCATAAAAAGTCTATGAATTGAAAATATTTAGACACGTATATTAGGGTGGAGCGATTTTGAAAATTTTTGAAATTTGATTTGCCTGAGCAGCAAATCAATATCTTTTGGTGAAAAAAGAACCTTACTCTTTTTTTTTTAGTTTAGATGAGTTCTTAAGGTTCCTCTTTGGATTCTTTGGAATTTTTGATGGGTGCTAATATTGTTTAAATTTTTTTTTTCTAAACTATATCAACTTGATACTTAAAAGAAGCAAAATAATATGCTGATTTTGAAAATAATATTTGTTTTTATTAAAAAAGTAGAGTTGTTTTTTTCATTAAAAACCCCCGTCCTCAACAAAACGGGGGTTTTAAGGTATATTTTTGCAAGTATTTTTTTCACTAAAAAATTTTTTTAATAATATTATTATTTATGAAACAAGCATTTTTTTCTGCTTTTTTTGAGTCCAAGGTTGATATGGTTTAGAAAAAAAAAAATTCAAAAATATTAGGACCTGTCAAGAATTTAAATTCCAAAGAGGACCCTCAAGATCTCATCAAAATCAAAAAATATTTTTTTACTTTTATCTTATAATTAATAGACATTGATTCGTGTCTCAGTAATATTGGTTTTTAAACTCTTTTTTTTTTGCTATCAAAATCGCTCCACCCTAACGTATATCTTTGGAACTAAATAAGCTACAGAGGTGGTTGAAACCATTTTGAAAATGAAATATAATAAGGAATATAATGCATTTAATATAAAAAATATTTGCATTCGCTATAAATATTGCCTAAACTCCCTAATAAAAGAAAATTTAGTGAAGCTGTAGATAACTTTAAAAAAATCTGTTTTGAAAAAGTAGCACCAGGACAAGGAGGCCAATTTTTGGAGATTATGGAAGACTCAACGCAACCATTATCAGTTATTCCAGATGATTTGATACTGCTACATGAAGCTTATCAAAACACTCAAACATTTAGCCAAAAAGTACTTATTTTATCTGCAATACCACCACTACTAAATTATTCGAAAAGAGCATCTCATGAAAAATTTTACATGTAACAAGACTATTTAAATTAACATCACTTGATTAATTATTTTTTTATTTTCGAAAAAATAGTTGACTTTTTTTTTTAGGTACACAATTGATTTTGCCAGGAAGCAAAGAAAACAGGAGCACTAACATGGCGAACGGAGGTGTTTATGCAGTGTGGTTGTTTTGAGGTTTTAAATTATTATCTTTTTAAGTTCAAAATTTTTGATTGTATGGAATTATTTAAAAATGTATACATAAATATACTTGTATAAATATTCTTAAATAAAAACGTATTGGTATTTAACTTGTTAATGGATAAAAATAATAAAATGGATAAAAATAAAAATACTGATAAAAACGAAATGCAATCAAATACAGAAGCTACAGAAATGTTTGATGAGATGTTTAAGAAACAACAAAAAGACATTCTTAAACTTATAAGTGGAAATTTAAAAATTGCAAATGACAGAATCGATGGACTATTGAAAGAAATTAAAGAAATTAAAGAAACGTGCAAAGCTTTGCAAGTTGAAAGTAATTTGAGGAAATTTGAAATGGGAAAAATAAATGACAGACTCTCAAAATTAGAACAGACTCAAAAAGATATTGAAAACAGTATCGCTTTTACACAAGATACACAGGAAGAAAAAATTAATAAAATTGAAGAAAAAATTGTTACAAAAGTAGCATTTAATAAGGAAGAAAAAAATAAGCTGCGACAACTGGAAGATCGACTGAGAAGAAATAAATTGCGTCTCGAAGGAATAGCAGAAAGAGAAAATGAAAGTTGGAATGTATCTGAAGAAAAAGTTCTTAATATCTTTGAAAACAATCTAAATGTAAGTGGCGTAGTTATTGAAAGGGCACATAGAACCGGAAAAACTGGGCTAAGCAAACCTAGATCAATCGTGATAAAACTCCTGAACTATAAAGATAAAATTAGCATATTAAAGAATTCAAAAAAGTTAAAAGGAACAGGAATATTTATAAATGAGGACTACTCCTTGGATACCCTAACCACACGGAAAAATCTCTTTGAAGAAATGCGAATTCACAGGAACAACGGTAAATATTCTGTTGTTATTTATGATAAATTAGTAGTTAAAGATTTTAAAAAATCACATAAGAATGCTTAAAGTATATTTATTTATTTTATTTTTATGTCTTAAATAACATTCTTAGTTTTTATTGTTAAAATGACGGAAGCCAACAGTTTTAATGTTTTTGACATATCAGAAAGGAAAAACCCTCTAAACCGAATTAATGACGATGATAAAAACATGAACTTTTTTGACGAAATTTCAGTAGATACGACTTATTACAATGTTGACGATGTTAAACATGTTCTTACTTCTTCATCATCTTATTTGTCATTATTACATATAAACATCAGAAGCATAAATAAAATCTTTGAAAATTTAAAATTGATATTAAATAATATAAGTAACAAGTTTAGTATTATCTGTCTGATAGAAACTTGGTGTCATCGAGACGCGATAAATTCTAACTTTCAATTAACAGGATATAAACCTATTCATCAACCGAGAGAAAACGGCAATGGCGGGGGCATATCTATTTTCGTCCAAAACTCATTGGTTTTTAAACATGTTGAAAAACGTAAATGACGCTGATTGTGAGTCATTAATTATTGAAATAATTAATAAAACAAATAAAAATACATTTATAACTGCAATATATAGACCGCCAAACTGTAATTATAATCAATTTGAAAACCACTTAAACTATTTGCTACCAAAGCTTATTTAAAAAAATGTTTACTCATTAGGTGATTTTAATTTGAATTTATTGAATAATAAAGCTAATAACCAAGTCGTGAATTTTATAAATACACTTTTGCAATACAGCGTTTTTCCCATGATTAATAAGCCAACACGTGTGACTAAAACAGCTGCATCTATTATCGATAATATTATTACTAATAATTACACAAGAACTAAAATCCAAAGTGGTATTATTAAAACAGATTTAACTGATCACTTTCCAGTTTTTCTGATAATAAATTCTGCAACCCTTAAGAATAAAATAAAAACAAAAACGGTATACGTAAGGAAAATAAATAATGTATCAATCGCCACGCTTCGTGATCTCTTACATGAATAAACTGGGAACTATTGACTGATTGCAATGACGTTAATGATGGCTACAATTTTTTTATTCGCATGTTTACAAGACAATACGAAAAGGCCTTTTCAAAAATAAAAAAACTGTTAATTCTAAAAATTTGTTAAGTTCGTGGATGACGAGAGGACTCATTAAGTCGTCAAAAAGAAAACAAAAACTTTACCAAAAATTAAAAAAAAAAAAGAACTACAAAAATGAAATAAAATACAAAAAATATAAAAAATCTTTTGAAAAATTAAAAAAGCAATCCAAAAAAAATTACTACTCTTCGTTACTTAATAAAACATTTGGAAATGCAAGGAAAACATGGAATGTAATTAAAGAAATAACAGGAGTGAGAATTGTGAAAAGTGATAATCTTCCAAAAAGATTGCAAAGAAATTATAATAGAGGAGATGTTTTTGTTAATAAAGAAATTGCTGAAACATTTAACAGCTTTTTTACAAATATAGGAAAAAAGCTTGCCGGTGCAATTCCTGAGGGAAAAAAATCATTTAAATCTTTTTTGAAAAAATCTGATTCTTTCATGAAGGAGTCGGAGCTTTTAATTGATGAACTTCGACTAGCAATTAGTATGCTGAAAACAAATAAAAGTGCGGATCTGGATGAGGTTAACCCTGATGTTGTAAAAGCGGTCTCAGATATTATAGAGAAACCTCTTTTTAAAATTTTCAATCTTTCCCTAAAAAACGGAATTTTTCCTGACCAACTAAAATTAGCAAAAATAATTCCGATATACAAAGGCGGTGATGACTCAATAAAATCTAACTACAGACCAATTTCCATACTTTCTTGTTTTTCCAAAATACTAGAGCGTATTATGCACAACAGACTGTACAATTATCTTGGAAAAAACAACATTCTTTATCATAAACAGTTTGGATTTCGCAACAACCATTCCACGGAACATGCAGTAATTGATCTTGCCAACCAAATTTTAAATGGTTTTGATAACGACAGTTACACACTCGGAATTTTTCTAGATCTATCAAAAGCATTTGATACTGTCAACCACAAGATTCTAATTTATAAACTACACAATTATGGAGTAGTTCACTCCAATTTAAAGTGGCTGCAATGTTATTTACAAAATCGTAAACAAAGAGTACCATATGACTTAACATGTTCCCCATTTGAATCAATAAATTGCGGAGTTCTCCAAGGATCAATACTTGGACCCCTGCTGTTTTTAATTTATATTAATGATATTTATTTGTCTTCAAAAATACTTAATTATATTATTTTTGCTGATGACACAAATGTTTTCTTTTCTGACTCAAATTTAAGAAATATTTTTTATATTTTAAACACAGAATTAATATATCTTAATGAGTGGTTTGAAGCAAATAAACTTTCATTAAATATTGAAAAAACGAAATATATTTTGTTTGCTAAGTCATCTAAATCCGAGAACCTTCCACTCAAATTACCTGAACTAACAATTAACAATATTAAAATAAAAAGAGTTTTTTCAATGAAAATACTTAGAATAATTTTCGATGAGAATTTAAATTGGAAAAGCCAAATAAAGCTAGTCGAGAACAAAGTTTCAAAGACCCTGGAGATTATGTACAAGACAAAACATCTTTTAAATAATTTATGTTTAAAAAATTTATACTTTTCATTTATACATAGTCATATTAACTATTGTAATATTGCCTGGGCAAACAATCATTTATCTTTCTTGAAGATTATTTATACAAAACAAAAGCGAGCAAGTAGATTAGTTTTGGGCGCAAGTAGATACGAAAGTGCCGAGCCGTTACTCAAGGAAATAAATGCTCTAAATGTATGCAAACTAAATATATACCATAACTTGTTATTTATGTTTAAACTTCAAAATGAAATGATTCCAAAATATTTTTTTTAAAGTTTCACTCGAATTAATCATAAATATGAAATAAGACATTCAATGAGTAATTACTACATCCCACTAACATCACTCAAAAAATCTGACTTCTCGACTATATACCGGGGACCACGCTTGTGGAATTCGGTTCTTGACGAAAATATGAAAAAAATAAAATCTATTGCTACATTTAAAAAAAACTATAAAAAAACACTTACTAAGTTAAAATATTACGTGCATTCTCTCATTTTTTTAAAAAATTTAAATAATTTTGTATTTTTAATTTTTTATGTACTTTATTTAATTTTAATATTGTATTGAATATGTATATGCATATAAAGCGAATTAAAATTTTTGTTTTTTTTGTTTATTGTCTTTAATATGTATACGAATATGTACAGATTTGTAATTTTTTATTTGTTATTTTATATTTTAACTTTATTTTAAATTTCTTCTTTTTTTAACTTTAAGTTCTTTTTTTAACTTTAAGTTCTTTTTTAACCTTCTAAAATTTCTAACCAAATTTTTTTTCTTTGAAACTTATTAATTTCACTCTTTTATATAATATTGGAAGATGTAAAATTTAATTGTATTTTTTTGTATTTCACAAAGGGGCTTGATGATAAGTCATTTTGACTTCTACTTGCCCCAGTCAGCTTGTAATTATATATATTTGTTTAAATTTATAGCTAACATTGTAAATTGTGTAAAATGACGAAAATAAAATTAAAAAACAAAAACAAAAAAAAACAAACATTTAAACAAAACAAGAAGTTAACTTGTTATAAAATGGATATGGACCTTGCAAAACATTTCCTAAGTTATTTATTTACATTAGGACTTACTTAAAATATAGCTTATGGAACAAGCAAAATTACCTTAACCGATGAACATCAACAGGTGCATTATTTACATATAACTTATTTTTATAGCATGCCAAGTTCAGGTATTTGACATTAAATATAATGTGTTTGATGATTTCTGATGCCGTTTGCAAATTTATCATAGTGTATGCTTTGACGCACTGTTTCTTATGTCTTGTTTTCAAGAATAAGTCTTTAAAATGTTAATAAAGTGTTCTAAATACTGATGGGTTTATTTCTCTAATGAAATGTGTTGCCCTTGCGTCCACAAATGCAAACACAATAAAAGCATATTTAAAGACTACGTATGGTTTGCATTGCAAAGAAAAGTCAAATATTGCTTTACACTGTATCAGCTGTGCTTTGTGTAATTCTAAAGATAACAACTTCAAAATAAGCACTTGCTTTTCCCATCCAGAAAAGTGTCGTGACTGCACGTTACTTGCAGAATGTCTAGAGATGATTAAAAATATAATCCAGAGTATACCCGAAAATGAAGAGAATGATGAACTTCTACGATACTCTCAAAAGTATTGAATCTATATATTCTTAGATGGAGCATATTCTTCGATATGTACAACAAAACAAAGCCAAAGAGTATTCTATGAGCCAAATTAACATAGAGACCGGCTTGTGGTTAAGTGATTGCCTCAAAAAATACTTCCTGTTTAGTTCAGAGAAGGACAGAAAACCTATTTTGGTAAGAAAGGTATGTCAATGCATATCGACTACTTTTTTTACAAAACTAATGCTGGTGAATTAAAGAAAATAGTATATCACACAGTAATGCAAAAAAGTGATTAGGGTGCAAGAGACACTTTATGTGGGGCTGACCATGTAGTTGTCCAGTTTACTCAAGATGTTCTAAGTGTGAAACAGATTTACAAAAATTATAAAAACGCTGGTAAGAATATAGCTATTGTAATTATTGCTAAAAAAACAAAAGCTTATCAACCTAAATTAATAAGCAAACAAAAGCTTATTAATTTAGGTTCTTGTAATGTATGATATAGTTTTTTATCCACAACTAGAATTTATAAATCATTATCTGTTTTTTATTTGAGGTTGCTATTCAGCTATCTCAGTTGCCGAAAAGTTGTTTTATATTTGCAAGGTAAAAGGTGTACAACTTTTAAGATATGAATATAATGAGCCACAAAAAGGTAAAGACCAAGGTGATTGCAAAAGTGTTGTTTCTAAGAGATAGATTATTGCATATATCAACGCTGGTAATAATTGTACGTCAGTCCAGGATATTAAGAAAGGAATTTTTTTTTGAAGGTTCAAAAGATTCAAAAGTATCAGTGATTGAAATCGATCAGTAAAATTCAGTTAACGATAGCAAAATAACGAATATCAGTTTAATACATTCAACTTCATATAACGATGATGGAATGACTCTATGGCAATACTTTAATTGTATTAAAGGTAAAAGAGTTTAGTTTTCAGGATTAGAATTAGTTTCTGGTTTAACAGAGATAGAACCTATTGATAGTGGAGAAAATTTTAAAACAAATAGAAATCAAAAGAAATGAAAAGATATGTGTCTTAACACTGGTGTCTACTGCAGTAAGCCGTCATATCTTATGTTTTTTGATACTGAAGCTGACCTTTGAAACCATCAGATTGAAAATGCCCACAGCACCCAAAATAAACATGCATCAATGGATTTAATTTTATTACACCATGCTGATTTGCTCATTTGTTCGTCCAACTCCAAATCTCTCAAAGGAATTGATGCCGAAGCAATAGTCACTGAAAGTAAATTTAAATTTGAGCAAAATATTGATGTTACAGGATAAGCTATATCTATACGTAAGCATACAAAATTTGCAACCCAGCAGAAAGATTTCTAATATGAAGAGGTCATAGCAGGAGAAGTAACAGAACATAAAACAACAACAGAAACAGTTCTCTTCAGAATGAGGACAACGAAAAATAAAAATAATATCAAACCATTTATTCCGACTCAAGTCGACAGCAAATTTTCTCTTCAATAAGCAGAATCTCCTAAAAATACTAGCAAGGTTTGCTTGAAAAACCTGAGCAAGTTGAAGCTATTGAGGACTTTACAGAAAAAATAGAAGAAAACGTATTTGCAAATGACACTGAAAATGTAGTTAACAAGATTTTGAATAATGTTACATACATAAGTAGACCGCCGTGGTGAACATACATAATTCTAACAGCTCAAAAAAGAAAGAAAAAAAAATTACTTTTTCCGAAATAAAAGATATTTTCATTTAGCACAAAAAAGAAATACGGACATTATTTAAAGAACAAGAAAAGGTATTTGTGGACTTACTTAGCGATAACTTAAAAATAGTCAATACACGCCAAGATGATATTGAAACAAAAACATTGGATTGCACTAAAAAAATTCACTTGCTAGAAAATGATATAAAAGACTTAAAAGAAAGCTTAAATTTTCACGAACATTTAATTGACCAAAAAGTGATTTAAATTTTCACGAACATTTAATCGACCAAAAGGTGACAGATAAGCCAAACATTCTAAAAGAAACAAGAAAACTCAAAGGTCTGAATATTTACGTGAATGAAAATTTCTCTCAAGAGACGGCAAGAATAGCTAGAAATCGAATCATTTTTAATCTTAATTTTAAATATTGTAATAATCAAAATGGCTAACAAATCAAACATAACAAATATTTTAGAAATTTTTAATAAACAAAACACACCTCTTTTGAATAATGATAATGATCCAGATGTAAACTTTTTTGAGGACATCATAATCAACTCTAACTATTTTGATATTGAGGAAGTATCTAACCTCATTAATGCGTCACAAATGTTATTTTCAACTCTAACTTTAAACATTGTGCGGCCGTGGCGCAGTGGTTAGAGCGCTTGCTTTATAAGCAAGAGATCCAGGTTCATAACGAGCCTTGGACATATTTTCGCGTCACGGTAAGGAAGGAGGCGTGAACTTTCTGGTTAAATGCACATCCGCGGTGCTCTGTGACAAGACCGTTAGGTCTTCTTGGGGCACCTAAATAACAGTATAAAAAAAATAAAAAATAAAAAAAAAACATTCGTAGTATGAACAAACGTAGTATGAAAAACTTTGAAAGTTTTAAATCAATGCTCAAAAATATAAACTCTGAGTTTACGGTAGTATGCTTAATAGAAACATGGTGCAGAAATGAAAAAAATAATTTTCAAATTCCAGGTTATAAGGCAATCCTCCAAACTCGAGGTGGTGGCATTGGTGGTGGTGTATGCATTTTTGCTCATGACTCAATCCATTTTCAGAAAATAGAAATTTTAAGTATTCAAAACGCGGACTTTAAATTTCTAACTATCGAATTATTAAACCACAATAATAAAAAAAACATTTTAATAACTGCTTTGTATAGACCGCCATGCGGAAATAAGAAATATTTTTTAAAACACTTTAAATGCTACTTAAAAAAAGTAAAACACAAACAAATTTACATTACGGGAGACTATAACCTAAGTTTTTATAATGTTAAAACTGATAGCGATGTAAAACGTTTTTCAAACACTCTTTTTCAGTACAACATTATTCCCTTAATTAACAAACCTACTCGCGTAACTCTTCAAACCGAATCTCTCATTGATAATATTTTTACTAACAACTTTACAACATGCAACATTCAAAGCGGAATCATAAAAGAGCGATATAAGCGACCACTTTCTAATCTTTTTCATTTCGGATTTTTTTTAAAAAGGAAAAAAAAATCAATCTACAAAGGGAAGTAAAAAGGCAGATTAATGAAATTAATATTGAGGCGTTTAGAAATTATTTACTCAAAGTAAACTGGAAACAACTCATTAATTGCAAATATGCTAATATAGCTCATGATTTTTTTTACAATGAATTCATTAATGCTTACAATAAAGCGTTTCCGATGAAGGAAATAAAAATTAAGCTTAAAAGCCTGCAAAGTCCCTGGATTACAAAAGGGCTTATTAAATCTTCAAAGAAAAAACAAAGACTATATGGAAAATTCTTAAAAAATAAAACTTATCAAAACGAAAAAAAAATAAAATTTACAAAAACCTGTTTAAAAACCTGAAAAGAAAAGTTAAAAAAATTATTTCTCAACACTCATCACTACAAAATAATATTGGTAATAACAAAAAAACTTGGGATATAATAAAGGAAGTGATAGGAAAAAATAAACAAGATCATGGTAATACTAAATCAAAATATGTGTTCACTGAAGATGAAAGAACAGTAATTAATGAGCGAAAAGTTATTGCAGAGAGTTTTAATAATTTTTTTATAAACGTCGGTCAAAACCTAGCAAATAAAATAACTCCCGGAAATAAAAATTTCAAATCATATATTAAAGAAGAGGACTGTGTGATGGATGAGCTTGAAGTATCTCCTGATGAACTTCGGTTTGCTTTTAATATGTTTAAACCAAACAAAAGCTCAGGTCTTGATGACATAAGCCCTAGGGTTGTTAAAGAAGTTTTTGATATTATTGAAAACCCCTTACTAATTATTTTTAATCTTTCATTTAATAATGGAATTTTTCTTGACTTTTTAAAACTAGCAAGAGTAGCTCCAATTTTTAATGACGATGATATTTCTAAATTATCTAATTATAGACCTATCTCAATACTTCCATGTTTTTCTAAAATTCTAGAGAGAATAATGCATAACAGGCTATACAATTATTTTATTAAACATAAGTTGCTTAATAATAATCAGTACGGATTTAAAAAAGGGTACTCGACAGAACATGCAGTAATTAAATTTGTTAAAGAAATTTTAAACGGATTTGAAAACAACAGAAAAACTCTCGGGGTTTTTATTGACCTCTCAAAGGCCTTCGATACTGTGGACCATAATATTCTTCTTTACAAACTTAGAAATTATGGTGTCAAAAGTAATAATTATAAATGGTTTTTTTCCTATCTTAATAATCGCAAACAATGTGTATCTTATGACAAAACCTTTACTAAACTAGAAAACATTTTTTGCGGAGTTCCACAGGGATCTATTCTAGGGCCTTTATTATTTATTATCTATATAAACGATATTTACTTATCTTCTAGTGTATTAAATTTCAATCTTTTTGCTGACGACACTCAGGTTTTTTATACCCACTCAAACATAGAGTCAATCTGTATCGCTATGAATCATGAGCTTGACAGCCTTAATGAATGGCTGAAAGCCAACAAACTATCTCTACATAAAACTAAAAGCAAACATATTCTTTTTCCTAAATCCTCCAAATCTGAAACTTTGCCCCTAAAACTCCCAAATATTTCAATAGAAAAAACTAATTTACAACGGACATTCTGCATTAAATTTTTAGGCGTTTTACTTGACGAACAAATAAGTTGGAAAGACCACATTAATTTAGTAGAAAATAAAATTTCAAAGAGTATTAGAATTATGTACAAGACAAGACATATGTTGGATAAAAACTGCTTAAAACTTTTCTACTTTTCGTTTATCCATAGCTATATCAGTTATTGTAATATTGCGTGGGCCAGCATTTATCCATCAAAATTAAAGCGTATCTTAAATAAACAAAAACAAGCAAGCCGCCTTATATTAAATGCTAATAAATACACCAGTGCCAATCCACTGCTTAGAAAGCTTGGAGTGCTTAATGTTTATCAATTAGATATTTACAGTATTCTTTTATTCATGTTTAGATTTAAATATCGTATGCTGCCAAATATTTTTGACGACCTTTTTGTTATTATTAATCATAAATATCAAACAAAGCATTCATTACGTAACTATCAGGTACCAAAAACCTTTTTAAAACAGTCTAATTTCTCAATAACATACCGAGGGCCACATTTGTAGAACTCATCAGCGCCGTGCTGTAACTTTTGGGGGCCCTGTGCAAAAACTAAAAAAAAAAAATTTTTTCTTTTAATTCGTAGTAATTTATGGTATTGGAGAAGTTTTTCTAATTTATTTAATAGGGGGCCCAGTGCGATTGCACTTGTTGCACTTGCGATAGTACGGCGCTGGAACTCATTCCTTCCAATTGCAAGTAAAACTATAATTTTACTTCAAACTTTAAAAGTTATTTTTAAAAAGCAGTTATTTGATTATGACATGTTTCAAATTCTATTTTATTTTTAATATCTTCTTTCTTAATTCTTAACTTTTCTTTCGTTTGGTTAAAAGCAAAACAATTTTTTTTGCTCATTTATCTAAATTTGTATTTATTTCCTTTTTTTTTATACATATGTATTTTTATGTAAAAAAAAAATTTTTTATGTATAAAAAAATGTAAAATGTTTATTTAAAAGTATTTATATATTTTATTGATATTGTAAAATTTTATGATAGATTAATGATAGTGTAAATGATACAACGGGGCTAGATGATAAGACTTTGTCTTCTGCCTGCTCCAGTCATATCTTAACTCAAAATATTTTGTAAATAACTTATTATGAAAATGACGAAACAAATTATAAAAAAAAAAAATGTTGAGAAACTAAACAATATAAACTATTGAGTATTTTAGTCAACTCAACGGTTTACGTTATATAAAGAAAGTTTGGTTACAATCATATATTATAATAAAACATGAAGAAGAGTTGGTACAGAATATATATAAGAAGTATTATCAACTAAAACATAAGAGCATGGCAAAACATGCAATGCACCGTGGGAAATAGTATAAACCAATAGTTTATTCGCGTGAAGCCGAATATACTTCAACACTCCTGCCACTATTGACGAGTAAAGGAATATTCTTCTCGTTAACGAAGACGACAGTTACTATTTTTTCTTTGTCAGAATATTCAGTAGAATATAGTTTATTGATGGGTCATTTAACTGTTGCTGCTAATCAAACTGTCATAAACGTAAATCGTTTGGATTGGCTGCTTATATAAAACAATTAATGCCCCCCTTGGGAATATGTATAAATAGCGTGCTTATCAAAGCCTCGCTATCTTGGAGTAACCTATCAAAAACAACGGGCTCGAGCGACTCTTCTATTACTAGCTGTGATCTACGATATCTTCTTTTTGTTTATCGCATATTTGTATGTACTTATTAATTATATTAAATTGAATTCGTTTTACAATACGACTTTTACGTAAAGCAACAGTATCATAATTGATTCACATATTAACATAATTGATTCACATATTAACAGACCTAACTTTTATGTAAACTAATAAATTTTTATTGTTTAAAGATACATTTTTATTTACAATTTTTTTTATATAAATATTAATAAACTTAATATAATACACAAACCTATAAAAGTAATTCATTTATTTCCAATAAAAAGACCTTAGATTTTAAAAATAGTGTTTTTAAATTGTTTACTTTCATTAGTAATAAGTTAATGTTTATATTTCCAAATGATGGCATTTTCATTCCCATTTCTTATATAACACAGGCAATTTTAAAAGTCGATTTTTTTAAAAATGTGTTGAGAACAATCAAATGCTTAATAATTATATATTATATTTGTGTCACACTGGTAAAAAAGAGGTAAAATCATGGTTAAACTATGTGTCCGGGGCTATCCTTCCAATTTTGAAACATGTCTTTTTTCAAACATTTTTTTAATTATGTTTTGTATATTATTAAGGTAATCAATAAATTATTTTGTTTCTAATTCAATAGATAAATGTTTATATTTTTAAAAAGTCTATTGACACTTTGATTTCTGTTAGTACATGTGTACAATCTACTTTTTTCTTAAGTGTCCGGTGTGGTGAATTACGTCTTCCAAGATACTAACAACAATTAGCGGTTGTTTCTTAATATAAACATTAATGTATTTGAAATGATGTGGTCTTCGTAGAGGTATGGGAAAATTACGCCAACGTAATTAATTGTAATTAAGTTTATTTATTTTGTGGTTCTAAACTTTATATAAAAAGGGTGATATTTGTAAATAATTTATTCGCAGTCAGATGAAAATAAAATAAAATTGATAAACGAGTGAAATCATTAGTGTCTCAGGGAAAGTATTAAAAATTTCCCCACACTAAAAGGTGGCGACCATGCCAGGACCTACGAAACCTACGAGTTAGTAAAGAATGGACCAAGAGCGAATTTACCAAAGAGAAGTCAGCATGATAAGAATAAACATTAAAAACATAGAACGCAACACGATTAATGGCGACAAATCAAGCATAATCTTGGCGCTGGACAAAATAACAAATTTATTGGGAAGATTTGAAATGGCAAAGGATGAGCTGACCAGGAAAATGCTTGACGACGGCGAAAGCATCGATTCAGTTGAAGAATGGCTTTCGAAACCAGTAATGGAAGTAGAAGCAGCAATTGAAATCAAAAACAAAATGGTGGACAAGTTGGATTCGATAAATAAAAACGAATGCGTCAGAAAATTTGAGTATGAAAAACAAATAGTGGAACAGCAGTTAACGATTCAAAAAGAAGCAGAACAAGCCTCATTGAGAAAACTTCAAAGCGAAGAAGAATGGTATTTAAAGAAACTAAAAATGAAAGAAACATTGCGTAAATCTCTTGGAAACGAAAACGAAGCTACTAAACAATCTGTCAAACTTCAAAAGTACACAATTACAAAATTTAATGGCGATTATAAAGACTGGTTGCGATTTTGGAATCAATTCACGGTAGAAGTTGACAACTCAAACATATCGAACATCAGCAAATTCAACTACTTGCTGGAACTTGTCGAAGGAAAGCCCAGGGAGGATATACTTGGTTTACCTCATTCGTTGGAAGGATACGATGAAGCTAAACGCATACTACAAGAAACTTACGGAAAAGATATTTGGGTTCACAAAGCATTGATTAAAGATTTGGAAGGATTGACGGCTATACATAGCTCGTACAATATCAAAGAAGTTCACGACTTTTACAACAAGCTTGCAAGAACTGTACGAACATTGAAAACTATGCAGAAACTACAAACGGCTCAATCATTCGTGTATTCATTGATGGATAAACTTGGACCAGTTCGTGAAATACTTACACAAAACGATGATGGATGGGGAGAATGGGGACTGGAGCAACTTGTCGAAAAGTTGCAAAGGTACATTGAAAGGAATCCGTTGAACTCAACTTTTAACTCAAGCGACGAACAAACAAAGGGCGATAAAAAGAACACGAACGTTCAGTCAAGGCCCTATGAACATCGAAGCACTACGTTTAAACAATACAATGGCAGTCTTTATGACAAAGAAACCAGGGCAACTAGTGGAAAGCATGGATGTGTCTACTGTGGGTTACAAAGTTTGCTGAGGGCAAATCAACAAAAATACTTGGGATTCCTTGGAACAAAGAAACGGATCAACTATCGATTGACTTTACTGCTTGCATCAATAGTGGAGATAAAGAAGTGATAACAAAAAGGAAAATGCTATCCGCCATTAACAGTGTTTTTGACGTATTGGGATTTAGTGCACCTATTTTAATCACTGGAAAAATATTATACAGTCGGCTATGCTTGTTAAAACTCGGATGGGATCAACAAATTCCATATGAACTTTCGGAAGAATGGAAGACCTGGATCAAGGCAATACGAATTAAAAGAACTATTTCAATTCCGCGGAGCGTTCTGTCTGAAAGAAGTATTGAAATGGAGCTCCATGGATTTTCAGATGCAAGTAAATCAGCAGTATGTGCATGCATCTACATTGCAGTGAGCCACCGATATTCGAAAACCAGTAACTTACTTGTAGCGAAAGCACGGATCGCACCAAGGGATCTTAGTATTCCTAGACTGGAGCTGGTAGCAGCACACACCTTGAGCAAGTTAATGAATCACGTTAGGAAGACATTGAACAAGTATAATATTATTGAAGTATATCATTGGGTTGACAGTACTGCAGTACTTTATTGGTTAAAAGAAAGGGGCAGTTGGTCACAATTTGTCAGGAACCGAGTTCAACAGATATTATTAAATGGAGAAGTAAAATGGCTTTATGTCCCAACAAAAGAAAACCCAAGTGATCTTGGAACAAGAGGAGTAAGTCCTGAGAAACTAACAAGTTTGTGGTTCAATGGACCTATATGGTTAAAACACAAAGAAAATTGGCCAATTCAACCAGAAATATTTGAAACGCCGAACGCATTTATGTGAAACTATTCATTTAAGAGAGAACGTCAGTATGGCAACAGAAGAAATAAAGGGACTTCATATATTTAAGGAAATATTGAGTAAACACAAGTATTGGAAAATCATAAGAATATCATCTTTCATAAAAAGGTTTATTTACAATTGTCGGAATGAAGAAAAAATAACAGGACCACTGAATGCTGAAGAGATGATAGAAGCGGAGTTGGTGAATCTTAAGTTACTACAAAAAGCTGTTGCGATAAAGTCCAATGTGGAACTTAAACAGGATGAAAAACAGCTTTGGAGGTGTCATGGAAAAGTCTCTGGGTATAATCCAATATTTGTACCAAAAGGTTTTCAACTAACTCTAAAAATTATTGAGTATCATCACGCGAAAACGTTACACGGGGGAGTAGGAGATACAATGAGTAGCATTAGAGAAAGATTTTGGATACCAAATTTGAGAGTTGCTGTAAAGAAGGTCATTCGTGAATGCAATCTATGTAAGAGATATAGAGTGAAACCGCTGTTACCGCCAACAAGAGCAATGTTACCACGTTTTAGAACTGAAAATATCGAACCGTTTACGGTTACAGGTGTTGATTTTGCCGGTCCGCTAAAGTATAAAGCGCAAGGGAAGTTGGTTGAAAAATGTTATGTTGCACTGTTTACATGCGCATGTACAAGAGCTGTCTACCTTAGACTTTGTCATGACCTAACGGCAGGAGAATTTCAGAGAATTTTAAAGGAGTTTGTTGTAAGAAAAGGACCACCACAAATGATGATTAGTGATAACGCAAAAACGTTTGTGGCAACAGGGAAGTGGTTACTAACACTTAAGAAGGATGAAAATCTCGCAAACTATCTTGCTACCACAGCCATAAAATGGAGGTTTAATTTATCAAGAGCGCCATGGTGGGGAGGTTTGTTTGAAAGATTAATAGGGATAATGAAGAAAAGTTTGTCAAAAACAATTGGGAAAGGCATCCTAAACTTCTTTGAATTGGAAGAAGTATTGCTGGATGTGGAATGCGTTATGAACAATAGACCACTTTGTTATCAAGGTGACCAATTCGATAAGCAAGTATTAACACCAAATGTATTAATGAGGGGTAGACCGGCAGTTTTGCTTGAAGAAGATATCGATTTAATAACAAGGGATGATTGCGCATTACGGAGAATCAAGTTTGTGAAAAGTTGTAAGAATCACTTAAGGAAAAGATGGATGAACGAGTACGTGCACGCAATGGAAGAACGACAACAAGCAAGGGAAAAGAGAGGTAACGTGAAACTCCCAGAGGTCGGAAGTATGGTACTCATAAAAGACGATGTGAAGGACAAGGCTCTTCTCAACATTGGTCGAATTGAAAACAACATTAAGGGGAAGGATGGAGTTATTCGTGGCTTTAAAATACGTCTTGGAAATGGTTATGTAATTGAACGACCAATTCAGTTGGTGTGCAACTTGGAAATGGGGTGTGGGACAGAAAGCGGAATCGAATCGGAAGAGAATTTAGAAACCAAGGCCGAAGAGGATACCTTGAAAAGAGAACCAAGACAGGCGAAATTAAATGCACGACAAATAATCAGTTCCATCATGGAAGACGAGATGGCTGATTAAAGCCGAAGTCTCAGCTTTAATCGGGGGAGTGTGTGGTGAATTACGTCTTCCAAGATACTAACAACAATTAGCGGTTGTTTCTTAATATAAACATTAATGTATTTGAAATGATGTGGTCTTCGTAGAGGTATGGGAAAATTACGCCAACGTAATTACTTGTAATTAAGTTTATTTATTTTGTGGTTCTAAACTTTATATAAAAAGGGTGATATTTGTAAATAATTTATTCGCAGTCAGATGAAAATAAAATAAAATTGATAAACGAGTGAAATCATTAGTGTCTCAGGGAAAGTATTAAAAATTTCCCCACACCGGGGCTACTCGACATTCCCCTTTACAATGTATGTACTAAAATCGATTTAAATTGATTATTTATAATATAAAATGAAAATTTATATTATACATAATCAATATATTAATTCCAGGAGATATTTTCATTTAGATAACCTTAGAGTTTTGAAACGGAATCACTTTTTATTTCAACTTCGTTAATAAAAAGTTGTGACAAAATGATTTCTAAAAATCTTTTTTTTTTGTTTTTGCATGCAAATGGAACTAGAGTCAATTTGGTTTTGATAATATTTATAGTAAGCTTATTACATTTAAACCTGTTAGACACTTAGATATACTGCATGAGAGGAATAGATTGGTATCATCTGCGTACATGATACTTATTAGGTTTGAAACTTTATTCAGACCATTTTTAATTCCTGCCGGTAATAAGCAACATACCGTGAAACAAGATTCATGATTTATAACTATACGATAAATAATGAGTGTATTCCCCTGAAGTGTGATTAGATTTAATTAGAAACAGTATACTTAATCAACACAAAACAGAAAAACAATTAAATATAACAAACAAACAAACAAAAATTTTGGTTTATTATTTTTATTTATCTATATACTTTAATATAATTAAAGCTATAATAGGCGGTTTTCTATAGCAAGTTTAAAACGCACCAGAGTTGAAGTGTATAAGAAAACAATGTTTACGTTAAAAAATAGGTTGAAAAACTTTCTAAAAATAGCATTTAGACATATGTAAAAAAATGACAAACAATCTTAAAACAAGAAATGTGGCGTATATGATCAAAATTGCCTATTTATATAATCAATTTTACATCACCATTATTGTTTTGGGATTAAAACTCGTTTTAAAGCATCATAGAATGTCAAAACCGTTTAAAAATTTTTTTCTTAAATTTTTTTTTGCGTGTGCAATATATGTAACATCTTGGCGTCAGTATTGATAACCTAAATACTTTTTTGTTTGATTTTAAAGATTGATTTTAAAGATATAATAACTAATTTTAAAGATATAATAATTGATTTTAAAGATATAATAAAATTTGTAGTATATTATATATCTGACTATTACAAATCTGACTATATTTTATTTTTCAGAACCATTAAAAGTTAGACTTCTACATATTTCTTTCAAATGAACGAATATATCCCCATACCCTAAAAAAACACACAAAGTAAAAACAAAAGCACAAAGTTAGTTTACATTTATTTGAAGATTAACTGTTTCATCACTTTCAGCCAACATATAAAAAGATGTTATATATTGCAACGAATTAGGCGCTATTTTTAGGTCTATCGGAAAAACTTCAGCGGCTTGCCAACTAAATAATATCGTACTAGTTGCGCAAGAAACTTCGACTAATTCTTTGCAAGAGTTGAGCAACTCAAAGCTCAAGACTTTTTTATGTTCCCGTCTTAATAATAATAAACAGGGTTTATTTTTTACATAATCAACTTGACTTGTTTTGCCAAATTGTTTGTACTCGTTGACGTAATCTCTAGTAATTTTTTGGATGTTTTTATTCGAACATAAACACATTTGTATAGGAATGCTAGAATCTCGACACTTTTCAAATGTATTATAAACAGAAATCCGCTCCCAATGTTTAACAATTAACATATTCATTGAATCATTTCTAAAATTGTTATAGTAAACATTGAAATGAAATCTTTCTTTTGTTTTATTCTGAAACTTTATAACTACATCAAATGTGTAAACAAAACCGAACTGGATTTCTTTTCGAATAACATTACGAGTAAGGCTACCAGTTAGGTGAATACATCTATTCGTAGCTAATTTTTTTCTTTCGGTAAGTTTATTGTTCAGTTTACCTATGGCAAACTCACCTAACCATATAACAAACTCTCTATTTTCTTTTTGATCAGGAAATTCAATTTTGTTTATGCATTTACAGAGCGCATATTCGCTTATATGAAACTGATCACAGCTTGATCTTTGTAACATTTTACTCATGAGCAGATCTTCCTTGCTTTCATCTGCAAGGTTTACAAATCGTAAAATTGTGTTTCGTAAATCTATAACGTTACACAATGAGTTTTGGTTAGACTTTAAATTATTCATTTTTGCAGAACCAAGTTTTTGAGCTACCTCTTTTGGAACAATAATAAACATGAAAGGGTCGTATACTTCAAATCTACCTGCCATTTCATTTATTGAATACTTTGTTGTTTTACCCCCGTGATCTGAAAATATGACACTAAGGGTATGTTTCTCTTTGGTAAGTTTTTGGACAAGACTTGCAAGGTCATTGTCAATTGCTTTTATGCGAATACCAGAGGATTCGTGAGCGAAATTGATATGTGTGTAAGCCAATAAAGGTCTAGAATTAGGTGTTGTGCTTGTAGCCATTATTCTCTCATGTAAATGTTCCATAAAGTAACTAGAAAGTGGCTTCCCGTTTAAGCATATAACTTTCTTAGTATTAAAAAGATTTGTTTTTTTGTATTTGCGTAGGATTTCACACGACATATGAGTCAAACCAAAACTATCAACACCGTAGTATTTACTTACATTTTTTATTTCGCTCCAGATATTTTCGTGTTCCAATTTAGTTTTTGCTTTAAATTTTCGATTACCTGTAAAGATGTTTCCCCATTCATCAAACCAACATGTGTCTTCTTGAGCCAAGGTCTGGTAACCTGCATTTTTGAACTTACTAAAAAAGTCTTCAAAGCTATATCGTCGATTTTGAGTAAAGTTGGAAACCATCTCACCAGAAAATAACGCTTGTATATTAACGTAGGTAAAATGAGCAAGACTTTGAAAGAGCTTGTAGTCAAAGATATAACTATCTCTACTTAAGTCGTTATTTGTTTTATTAAGAACTGCAACTGTTTTTTTTAGAGTTCTGTAAAAGTGTTGTCTTGATAATGAGTCAATTACGATAATGTTTATGTTCCATAAGTTGGGTACTTTTATTTCATGTCTATTTTGATAAGTAAGTATAAACGGTGGGATTTTTAGTACCTGATGAATTTTGCGTTTTTTTTCATTGCAAGTAAGAAAAATAAACTCCATCCTGTGTCTTTCGAACATAACTTTGTTTTTAAATATATTTTTATGGAGTGACGTCAAGTTTAGATTTTCGATGTAATTGATTCTACCAGTATCTGAATTTATTATTCCAACAGAAAATAAATTTTTTTGGCATAAAAAACTATTACAAACAAGATTCAAATTAGTTGTTACATCAGATCGGGTAGAATTTTGAAAACTGCAAATAGTAGAAAAAGGTTTATGAGGACATTTATTGTTTTCATTGGAGAATGTATTTTTGTTATAGTACTTAGTTGCAGAGCTGCAAATGTCCATATATTCTGTATAAAGCAAACAATCTGATTTGCTTTCGTTAGCCTCATTTCCAATACTCGTTTTTGGACATTGTTCTGATAAACTTGACCACGCTGTATCGTAATTATTGATCTTTTTAACTTTTGGTTCCAGTAAGTCAATATCGAAATAAGATGCTAAACCGTCGATATATGCAGTATTATTTGTAGGTTTCTTGATGTTATGCCTCTTCAACGCATTATTATTTTTATTTAAAACCGGTGAACTCGTTTTTTGCCAGGTAACAACAGTGGTGGGTGTATTAAATAAATTGGTTTGTTTGATGATGGTTCCAATAGTCTCAAAAGTCTCTTTGTCAAATATTTTTGATTCTTTGAATTTCTCTGTTTTTTTATTCCGAGATGTTGCTTCTTTTTCACGAACGGAAAAATCTTTTCCATAGTTTTCAAATGGTCCGTATTGATTGCTATACTTGTTTTCGGCTGATATAAGAGTCTTATTTGGCGCATTTTGTCCGTGTCTTGTGGTATTAGCTTTGTTTCTTTCAAAGTTGTTGATGAGTCTATTGTTCGAATCAGAGTAAGAAACAGAAGGAGGTTTAACATCAAATTCCACTGAAATAAATTGAAACTGTTTAATACAAGACGCTTAAAATTCCCTAATACAAAAATAATTAAAATGCAAAATAAAAACGGGCACAAATAGCATGAAAAATGTTATTTTAAAAGAGTAACATAGATTTAAGCACATTCGATTCCGTTTTATAGTCTATAATAATGACTTTCATTTAGGTTTCAAAAAGTTGAAATGTTAATTTAACTTATTAATTATTAACAGGTGTACGAAGCATTTCAATGTATTCTAGACTTTTTTACAATAGTTAATATAATGACAATAGACACTTAAAATTCTTACTTAAACTAAAATTCTTACTTACTTTTAATAACATTATTTCAATTTAATAACATCGTTTC
Organism: Hydra vulgaris; assembly: GCF_038396675.1. Lineage (NCBI taxonomy): Eukaryota > Metazoa > Cnidaria > Hydrozoa > Anthoathecata > Hydridae > Hydra > Hydra vulgaris. The sequence continues at coordinate 50,302,399 of NC_088932.1, forward strand.
ATGAAAAACAAATTTCAACAACTCTAAAATGAAATTTTATAACAATTGCCGCTTTTAAACCATTTAAAAAGCTTATTAAGATTTATTCCAGTTAAATTTTTT